>NW_024070187.1:83874936-84114838 GCF_014754425.2 Oryx dammah | reverse complement strand
ATTAACAGGACTTATCCACATTAGACTTTTATGCTACCAGATTTTCTTTCCACTTCTTCTGAAAGGGGACACTTTTGTCAGGAAATAGGTCAAAATAGCAAATATTTTGCCACCAGATTATGATGCAGTGCTCTATCTTCACCAAAGAGGACAAAGTTTTGTGAAACTAATTTTGTAAAGGAGATAATCACTTTAAGATTTTTATTATAAGATTTCCATTCTGGATAGGCTGTACTTAGTAGCAACAAGACATTTCCAATACCAGAAAAGAAAACAGTGGTTCAGTTTAAAAAGCTGTTTATTTTTAAAGCTATCAGAAGCTTTTGGAGCAATGAGGATGAAATAAATTGGAATTCCAGAAGAGGAGGAGACTGTACCACAGTAGGCTGAGGATCACTGGCTGTTTCTTGTTCATTGCTAAGAGCACCTGCTGATTCTGAGCATGGAGTAGGGCTCAGGTGTAGCTCAAGCTGAAAGATTTTGTTGGTAGAGATAAAGCAGAAGATCTTTGGTTATTCCATACTTAATTCTGTGTTTGGTTCTTCCTAGTCTCAGTATTTTGTACTCTTGGAGGGGGAAAAGCCTGTTGATTTCTCTTGGTTTGCATAGAACTAATATTGGTTCTTTAAAGATTTTGCATAGGAAACTTGATGGTAAAACATGTCCCACCTAGCATATCAAATAATTTTCCCTTTATCATCTTTCATTTTTGTTCAGGAAAATCTACCAAATTATGTGAGATTATGGGAAAAGCTGAAATGTGGTTGATTCGAACTAGCTGGGATTTTGAATTTCCTCACCCTTACTTACCTAACTTTGAATTTGTTGGAGGACTGCACTGTAAGCCTGCAAAACCCTTGCCTAAGGTAATTAAATGTGTTTCTTTTTGCCTCTCTCAGTATTTACCTCCTGGAATGATTTGTAGTTTATTATTTCTAGTATTTGATATTCAAACTGAAAGCCTAGACACAAGAATTAACAGGACTTATCCACATTAGACTTTTATGCTACCAGATTTTCTACATCATTGTGGTAATCATTACTGATGCTAATCAAATATGCCAGATGTTTAGCTAAAATAAAATTCCCAGCCCCTGAGTTTAGTGAAATTGTCCAATATTCTCAGGGCAATGAGTATGAGCTGAAGAGGCATGTAAAACTTCTATATCCGACTCTTAATTGGCAGATGCGCTTACTCCAGAGTTCTCTTTCCCTTTGTGATGTGAAAAGCGTGTGTCAATCTCAATCCTGATTAAAAATACATGGAATAATAGATATGTGGTAAAAGAAAGAAGCTGTTTCTTTAAGACACTAAGATTCTTGAGCCTTTTATTTACTTGTTTATTTTTGGCCATGCTGTGGCAGCATGTGGGATCTTTGTTCCCCTGACCAAGATTACACAGGCGTCCCCTGCCTTGGAAAGCAGAGTCTTCATCACTGGGACAGCAGGGAAACCCCAAGACACTGAGATTTGTGTTGCAACTTATTCAGCATAACCTAGTCTAAGAAATGGACATAGTAGAGAAATTACGATACTTTGAGAAAACATCAAATAGAGGTGTGATGGCTCACCCGAAATCCTGGCAGAACTTACAGTAATTATTTGTTTAGTTTAAATAGAGGAAAGAAATTAGCCTGGAGAGGTGATCATAGGATAAATTATGAAAAAATCAAATGAGCAATACTAAGTAGTCTTTGAGCTTCCCTGGTGGCTCAGAAAGTAAAGAATCCACCTGGAGTGGAGGAGACCTGCGTTCGATCCCAGGGTAGGGAAGATCCCCTTGAGGAGGGCATGGCAACCCATGCCAGTATTCTTGTCTGGAAAATCCCCATGGATTAGAGGAGCCTGGTGGGCTACAGTTTATGGGGTCGCAAAGAATCAGACACGACTGAGCAGCTAAGTGCAGCATAGTACAAGTACTCTTCCCCTCAAATTTAATATCAATGACAGATCAATGTGTAAGTTTTAAGCAATAACGTGATACAGCTTACCACTTCATATATTTTGGTTACTGGATTATTTGGAATGGAGTACAGTTTAAATAGGCTGAGATGGAATGGGCTGAGAAATATGTGCAATAGTTTCAGAAAGACTTTATAGAAATCCAAACTGAAATATGATAATAATTTTGAGCATAAATGGAAAGATTTGGTGAATATTTACAAAGAAAGTCAGATTTTCAGATAGGCTGGAGGTGGCAGTTAAGAGTGACAGTTTCAGAATTAATCCTTAGCTTTTTATTTCTTGTATATGTCATACCTTTGTATTTACTATATTGTATGGGAATTTAGTATAGAATATCGTCATTTACTAAGTGAAGAAGGAGAAAGGAGCAATTTTGAGGGGAAATGGTCAATTCATGTTTGTATATGCTGAATGAGGTACAATGCAGTATCTAGCAAGCAGCTATTAAATGCACTGTGTTAATCATAGGAGACAGGTCAATTAAGTATTTATGAAGTTTTTTAAATTAATAAACTATTTTTAGAGACATTTACATTCACAGCAAAATCTTAAAGCACAATGTTCAATATTTTGAAAAGATAGATGATGTTGGATATCCATTCTACATTGTCATAAGCCATTTTTTCAGCTCAGAAAGTAATCCTTTAAGTATTCTGAGTTTTTTTTCTTCATAATTTTTAATAAAAGATCTATGCCTTGTAAACATTCAGTTCTAAAATCCTAGAAATCAAATGTTGGAATAGTGTGAGGCTTGCTTATAAACATATTAGATATATTTAATAGCTCAAAAATATGAAGAATTCTTCTATTGTCTTCGTATTGACCAATAACATATGTATGTGTAATGTTTAATGTGTATGCCTATGTATGTGTAATGTGTATATTTAAGTATTTATTTATCAATAGTGTGGCATCAAGGATCAATCTGTTATTTTTTGCAGGGGGTCCAGAAAGCGTAAGAGCTTTGTAGATTTTCCAGTGAATCTATCTCCCCATCTCCACCCACAGAGAACACCAGGGCCCTGGGGACACTACAAAAGCACAATCACATCTCGGCAGTCACATAATGACATGCTCTCACACATATGAAAAAGAACAAAGATTCTTAAATCTATGATATCAGCAGGATTCTTCAATGTAGCAAGCATTTTCAAACATTGAATTTTTTGAATAATTTGTATTGCTAAGACTTTGATGCTGGGAGGGATTGGGGGCAGGAGGAGAAGGGGACGACCCAGGATGAGATGGCTGGATGGCATCACTGACTCGATGAGTGTGAATCTGAGTGAACTCCGGGAGTTGGTGATGGACAGGGGGGCCTGGCGTGCTGCGATTCATGGGGTTGCAAAGAGTTGGACACGACTGAGCGAATGAACTGAACTGAACTGAACTGAACTGAACTGAATGTTGGTTCAGTAATATCCCTAATTACAAAAATTAGGCAACAAAGGACACTAAATCAACATGTTATATACAGCTACAAGAGTCCATGCAAATGTGCAAAGTAAGGCATAAAGAGGGTGAAGAGTAAACTAATCGCAAGGTTTGAGGCTCTAATAGAAAGGAATATGATGGAGAACCTGGTGACCCTTGAATGTTTTCATGAACAATAACAACTTTTGTGGGCTGTTTCAGAGTTAGTGCATGTACAATGGTAAATGATGAGTAAGCCAATGACTATATTCAGTTCTCTTTATTACCTTTTAGCACCCTCTCCACAATGATCCAAATGAATAACGTTTGATTCTTAAGTAGTTCTGGTGCTTCACCTCATATTTAGCCATGGATGCTAATAAGATTCATCTTTCATTTTCTACTGAAGCACAGTCAATATAATGACATACCTTTGGTACAGTTACTTTGTTCTGTTTTCTAAATTTCAGTTTTGTTTTATATTGCCTATTTTTTCTCTTGGTAGAAGGTTCCGCAGCACATTTAGAAATGAGATGGCTATATAACTTCCTGACTGGACAAGTAATGCAGAACTTCTTATAATGCATATTCGAGAATGACAGTAATATAATAGACACATATAGCATCACATTCAAAGTAAAATGGCATATTTAATCGTGCTGAAGTAGCTTAGAAATTTGGCTAACACCTACAGCTGTGTGAAAGTCACTCAATTGTGTCCAACTCGTTTTTGGGACCCCATGGACTGTACCTGTCAGGCTCCTCTGTCCAAGGAATTCTCCAGGCCAGAATAGTGGAATGAGTAACTGCTACCTTCTCCAGAGGATCTTACCAACCCAGGGACCAAACCCAGCCCTCCCACATTGCAGGTGGATTCTTTACAGTCTGAGCCACCAGAGAAGCTCAAGAATACAGGAGTGGGTAGTGTATCCCTTCTCCAGCATATCTTCCCACCCAGGAGTGGAACTGGGGTCTCCTGCAATGGAGGTGGATTCTTTACCAGCTGAGCTACCAGGGAAGCTCTATAGCCTTGGACAAATTACTTAACCTTTCTGAGATAGTGTTCTCATCTGCAAATGTATACATATTACTTTAGTTACCATGTATCAGAGTCAAATTATACAAGTAAAGAGCTCAGCAATGGCAAAAGATACATATAGTCAATAATTTGTAAAGATATACACACACATCTCTAATGTGCTAAAAGGGAACCTCCAATTTAAATCATTTTTAATTTGCCTATTAACCAATGATTTCAGGTCATATTCTGTACTCTGAAATGGTTAACATGAAAAAAATAGAATCATTCTTAGTTCAGGCACATTGAGAAAAGTGTGTGACTCATAACTCTAAACTCTCACATAACAAAGACTGTTTTCTTTACAGGAGTTCGAAGAGTTTGTTCAAAGTTCTGGAAAAAATGGAGTCGTGGTGTTTACTCTGGGATCAATGGTCAAAAACCTCACAGAAGAAAAGTCTAAAATGATTGCATCAGCCCTTGCCCAGCTTCCACAAAAGGTCAGATATTTATATTTTTTGAGGGAAGGGCAGCTATTTTAGAATCTAGGAAAAATTCTTTAATTAAAAAGTGTGCTTTAAAATGTAGAAGTTATTGGTACTGTTATTGTCAATTTAACTGAGATATTAAAAAAGTATTAACTGTGAAAGTGACATATGTAATTGCTGTCCTGGCATTGCTAGCAGGAAAACATATTGCAGAATTTTCTTTAAACAATGAGCTAATACTGAGTCATTCACTACTGTTAATCAGTAAGCTTTGTGCTTAGATTTTAAACCTTCCATGTAATCTAACATTGTTTTGTTGTTTGTATTGTTTTATTTTAATATGAGGCATATATACAAGTTACAACTGCCATGATTGAGAATAAAATAATATTTATTTTAAATATTTTAAATATTTATTTTGAATATTTTAAAATATTTATTTAAATATTTTAAAGACTATAATATTTTAAATTATAGTCTTGATTCACAGGATGCCTTGGACTATATTTTCTTATAAATGGATTTGGGTCAGTCAGGACCTGGTTGATCCTTGAAGTAACAACATAGATTCTTGGAATACTCCTAAGCAATAATTCTTCTATTTACATAATTGAAAACTTTAATAACATTAATACAATAAAGATTTATCTAGTTCACTCTATGATGTTACCCTAAATTATAATTTTTATTGATACTATTCTAGGTTATAACTGAATAATATTCTTCTTATACTCCCAAAGACATTTTTCCCCCTAGCTTTAGTGAAAACAGAATTACCTGTAATGTTAAGTTACAAATGCTCACTATAATTATTGTATTCATAGCCAAATTACTTTCAAAAATTGTTTTGTGGAAGTAATATCTTCTAAATATTTAATGTAAAAAAGCATCTTCATAAGAATATTGAATTGTATTAAAATATACATTGCTTAAGGGTTGCTCAGTTGTGTCCGACTCCTTGACTCCATGGACTGCAGCAGGCCAGGCCTCCCTGTCCATCACCAACTCCCAGAGTTTACTCAAACTCATGTCCATTGAGTCAGTGATGCCATCCAACCATCTCATCCTCTGTTATCCCCTTCTCCTCCTGCCTTCATTTTTCCAAGCATCAGGGTCTTTTCAAATGAGTAAGCTTTTCGCATCAGGTAGCCAAAGTATTGGAGTTTCAGCTTCAACATCAGTCCTTCCAATGAACACTCAGGACTGATTTCCTTTAGGATGGACTGGTTGGACTCCAAGGGACTCTCAAGAGTTTTCTCCAACACCACAGTTCAAAAGCATCAATTCTTCGGCACTCAGCTTTCTTTATAGTCCAACTCTCACATCCATACATGACCACTGGAAAAACTATACCTTTAGATGGAACTTTGTTGGAAAAGTAATGTCTCTGCTTTTTAATATGCTGTCTAGGTTGGTCATAACTTTCCTTCCAAGAAGTAAACATCTTTTAATTTCATAGCTGCAGTCACCATCTGCAGTAATTTTGGAGCCCCCAAAATAAAGTCTGCCACTGTTGCCACTGTTTCTCCATCTATTTGCTATGAAGTGATGGGACAAGATGCCATGATCTTCGTTTTCTGAATGTTGAGCTTTAAGCCAACTTTTTTCTCTCCTCTTTCACTTTTTCATCAAGTGGCTCTTTAGTTCTTCTTCACTTTGTGCCATAAGGGTGGTGTCATCTGCATATCTGAGGTTATTGATATTTCTCCCAGCAATCTTGACTCCAGCTTGGGCTTCATGCAGCCCACCTATTCTCATGATGCACTCTGCATAGAGGTTAAATAAGCAGGGTGACAATATACAGCCTTGACCTACTCCTTTTCCTATTTGGAACCTGTTTGTTGTTCCAAGTCCAATTCCAACGGTTGCTTCCTGACCTGCACACCGGTTTCTCAAGAGGCAGGTCAGGTCGTCTGGTATTCCTATCTCTTGAAGAATTTTCCACAGTGTATTGTGGTCTACACAGTCAGAGGCTTTGACATAGTCAATAAAGCAGAAATAAATGTTTTTCTGGAACTCTCTTGCTTTTTCAATGATCCAGCAGATGTTGGAATTTGATCTCTGGTTCTGCTGCCTTTTCTAAAACCAGCTTGAACATCTGGAAATTCATGGTCCACTTATTGTTGAAGCCTAGCTTGGAGAATTTTGGGCATTACTTTGCTAGCGTGTGAGATGAATTCAATTGTGCAGTAGTTTGAGCATTCGTTGGCATTGCCTTTCTTAGGGATTGGAATGAAAACTGACCTTTTCCAGTCCTATGGCCACTGTTGAGTTTTCCAAATTTTCTGGCTTATTGAGTGTAGCACTTTCACAGCAACATTTTTTAGGATTTAGAATAGCTCAACTGGAATTCCATCACCTCCACTAGCTTTGTTCGTAGTGATGCTTCCTAAGGCCCACTTGACTTCACATTCCAGGATGTCTGGAATGCAAATGTTAACTGGGGACTGGAATGCAAAAGTAGGAAGTCAAGAAACACCTGGACTGACAGGCAAATTTGGCCTTGGAGTACAGAATAAAGCAGGGCAAAAACTAATAGACTTCGCCCAAGAGAACGCACTGGTCATAGCAAACACCTTCTTCCAACAACACAAGAGAAGTCTCCACATATGCTGAAATCAGATTGATTATATTCTTTGCAGCCAAAGATGGAGAAGCTCTATGCTGTTGCTGCTAAGTCGCTTCAGTCATGTCCAACTCTGTGCAACCCCATAGACGGCAGCCTACCAGGCTCCCCTGTCCCTGGAATTCTCCAGGCAAGAATACTGGAGTGGGTTGGTATTTCCTTCTTCAGTGAGAAACTCTATACAGTCAGCAAAAACAAGACTGAGAGCTGACTGTGGCTCAGATCATGAACTCCTTATTGCCAAATTCAGACTTAATTTGAAGAAAGTAGGGAAAACCACTAGACCATTCAGGTATGTCCTAAATCAAATTCCTAATGATTATACATTTGAAGTGTGAAATAGATTTAAGGGACTAGATCTGATAGACAGACTGCCTGATGAAAAATGGATGGAGGTTTGTGACATTGTGCAGAAGACTGGGAGCAAGGCCATCCCCAAGGAAAAGGAATGCAGAAAAGCAAAATGGGTGTCTGAGGAGGCCTTAGAAATAGCTGTGAAAAAAAGAGAAGCCAAAAGTAAAGGAGAACAGGAGAGATATACCCATTTGAATTCAGATTTCCAAAGAATAGCAAGGAGAGATAAGAAAGCCTTCCTCAATGATCAATGCAAAGAAATAGAGGAAAACAATAGAATGGGAAAGACTAGAGATCTCTTCAAGAAAATTAGAGATACCAAGGGGACATTCCATGCAAAGATGGGCTCAATAAAGGCGAGAAATGGTATGGACCTAACAGAAGTAAAGAATATCAAGAAGAAGTGGCAAATGTTAATAAAGAATAATTGAAATTATCAAGTTTGAGGAATAGAAAAAGAAAAAAAAGAAGAAAAATGAACAAAGCCTAAAAGTTGTGAAGATCCATCCTGTGAATGAGCATATTTACTGTGGGAGTCCCAGAAAGAGAGAAATAAGGGGATAACATACTAAAATAAATAATGGCTTAAAATAGCCCCAATTTAATAAAGGTATAAATCTATACGGAGCTTCCCAGATGGTGCTAGTGGTAAAGAACCTGTCTGCCAAAGCAGGAGATTTAAGAGCTGTGTGGTCAATCCCTGGATCAGGAAGATCCCCTGGAGGAGGGCACAAAACCCACTCCAGTATTCTTGCCTGGAGAATCCCATGGACAGAAGAGTTTGGCAAGCTATAGTCTATCGGGTCACAAAGATTTGGACATTACTGAAGCAGCTTAGTATGAATGAATCCACACCTCCAAGACGCTTAATGAACTTCCAGTTGATAAACTCAAAGCAACCTACATTAAGACATATTATAATCAACTTCTTGAAAGCCAAAGATAATGGGTAAATATTGAAAGTAGCTAGGAATAAAGAATTCATTACATATATGGTATCTTTAACACAGTGATCACCAATTTCTAATCAGAAACCTTGGAAAGACAGTAAGTTGTTAAATTCAAAGTGTTGAAAGACAAAATTGTTAAGAGAATTTTATATGATGAAAATGTCCTCAAAGCTGAAGTACAAATTAAGACATTCCCAGAAAAGCAAAAGTTGAAGAACATCATTAACATTAGATTTTCCCTGTAAAAAATGCAAAAGAAAAACTTTCTGGTTGTAATAAAAGTCTGCTAAACAGTAACACAAAACTATATGAAGAAATAAAGATCTACAGTGATGTGAAATTGCAGTAAATTCAGTTATAAAAGTTAGTATTTTTGTAGTTCTGGCTATATATCTAACTTTTAAAAATCTCAAAAATTTAATATATAAATGTTTAAAAACAATTATGTAATTAGGAACACAATGCATAAATATATAAATTATGACAACAGTAAAAGAAAGGATGAATCTATAAAGAAGAGGAGCTATTTTCTGCTATTGGATCAATAGGTCAAGGAATAAGGCATGAGAGTAATTAGAAAACATCTTTTTAAATGAATGAAAACACAAGAGACAAAAAATATATGGTGAGAAAGGAGGGCCATAGAAAAAATTTTAATTATTGAATTTGAATTTTAGTAATTAAGTAGTGTTCAACTCTTTTGGAACCCCATGGACTATAGCCCACTAAGCTCCTCTGTTCATGGGACTTTTCACAAGAATACTGGAGTGGTTGCTGTTTCCTACTCCAGGGGATCTTCCCAACTCAAGGACTGAACCCATGTCTGCTGCATTGACAGGCAGATTCTTTACCATTGAGCCATCAGGGAAGCCCTCATAGCTTTATGTGACTACACTGAAACAGAGGAAAGATCTAAAACAAGCAACTTAAGATTATACTTTAAAGAACTATAAAAAGAAGGCTAGCTGAACCAACATGTAGCCAAAGCAAAGAAGTAATGATTATTAGATCAGAGATAAACAAACAAAAATAGGTTAAAAATAAAACAGGGATAATCAATAAAATAAAAAGCCAGTACTTAAAAAAAGTCAGCAAAATTATCAAAATTTAACTAAACTGGAAAAGAGAAAAAAGAGAGTTGATGCAAAAAATTAAAATTAGAAATGATCCTAGATAAAAAGATTATGAGAGAATATAATAGCAATGTGGCTCAGATGGAGAGTAGAAAGACCCCAGATCACCAGCTCACCTTTTTCCTTAGGCACACTAAAATAGTTTCTATTTACAGAGCAATTATTGATGAGAACAAGCAGAAGACAGGCTGTAAAGATCTACACCTAAGGACATAAAGAAGGAACTACAATTAGATAGATAAGAAGGATGGAGATGGAATACAATCAAGACTCATATCCCCAAGCAGGCTAATCAGCAGAGGTGGTTCCCAAAGACTGAAAGGTTTGAGCCCAGTCCTGGACTCCTTGGCCTAGGTATTCTGTGCTCAGAATTTAATCCCCTCAGAGCACTGACTTCAAAGGCAAGTAGGTATTACTTTCAGAGGAGCCAATGGCTCACAGTAGTCAATCTGATCTCAGGGAAATTTAGCAGGCAGTGGCTTGAAGCAGGGTGTCAATTCCTTAACCAGATATTGAAACCAGGTCTAGGCAGTGAGAGTACTGAGTCCAGGCCATTAGACTGTGAAGGCCAGTAGCAAGTGAAAAGGCCCTGTCTTCTTAGCTTTGTAAAAATGAATTTCAACAAAGAGACAGAAATTAGTGAAACAAGTGAAATGTTTATTGGGAGAAAAAAGAAGAGTACGTGTGAACAGACACACATGGGCAGGTTCAGAGAGAGAGTTGTGATTTGTGGTAGCTTAAATCACTCTATGGATCATTTCTTTCCAAATTTCATCTGGCTGATATTGCTTTACCTGGCTCTGAGTCTTTATTGGTATAACTCAGAGTCTTCCCCTGTGTATGCATGCATTGCTTAGCTAGGATGGATTCCATCTCAGAGGCCTGTGGGAAGGTTTATACTACCTATTATGGGGTGACACTCTCTTCCTTTTTGACGCCTAAGAAGACTTTCTGCACATGTGTAATGGAAAAGGTCTCTTTGACCTCAAGAATGAAAAATCTGTGGTCTCTTTATATGAGCAGAACTCAGCTCCTCTCTGCCCCGTATCATCTTTATCTTGGATTATTGGTCCACAGGAGACAGACTTCAACTGCTCAGCCCGGGGCCCCTCTCTCTGCTGCCTCAAACCCATAACAGAAGGATGCATGCAGCCCAAATAGGGGCACCCCAATAGCTAATGACAAGACACTGGCTTGTCCGCTTTGTAAAAATGAAGAGGTAACCAGAGGAGGGTACACTGCTTGGATGCACAGGATATCTCCTACAAAAGATCTCTTCTCCAAGATCAAGCAAGGTAACCAAACTATAAGATACATAAAATAAAACAGAAAGTAAGGTGTCATAAGGTGATAGAAGAATATGGTCAAGTGGAGCAATAATATAAAACTCCAGAAAAAGAACTAAGTGAAATGGAAGCAGGCAATCTGCCTGATGGAGAGTTCAATTATTATGGCTGTAAAGATTTTCAAAGAACTTGGGGCAAGATTGGATCAACAGAGTGAGAAGTTAGAAATTTTTAACAAAGAGAAAATATGAAGCACCACTAAATAGAGATGAAGAATATAAAAACTGACATGAAAAATACACTAGAAGGAAAAAACAGTATATCAGATAATGTAGAGAAACAGGTCAGTGAGCAAAAAGATAAAGTGCTAGAAAACACTGAAGCTGAAAAGAAATAAAAAAAAAATAAAAAGAAATGAGGGCAGCTTAAGAGACCTGCATGACAGCATCAAGCACACTACATTAGTATTATAGGGGACCTGAAGAAGAGGGAGAAAGGGGCAAAGAGATATAACAACTAACCTGCAAAAGGAAACAAGCATCCAATCGTAGGAAGCAGAGACAATCTCAAACAGGACCAGTTCAAAAAGGACCACATTAAGACACAATGCAATTAAAATGGAAAAAAATAAAGATAAAGAAAAAAATGTAAAGCAGCAAAGGAAAAGAAACAAGTTATGTACAAGAAAACTCCCTTAACAGCTGATTTTTCAGAAGAAACTGTAAAGGCCAGAATGGAGTAACTTGACATATTTAAAATGATGAAAGGAGAAACCTACTACCAAGAATACTCTATACAGAAAGGTTCTCATTCAGATTTGATGGTGAGGTCAAATATTTTGCAAGCAAGCAGAAGCTAAAGGAGATTGGAGCCACCAAACCAGGTTTACAGAAATGTTAAGGGAACTTCTTCAAGTGAGAAAGAAAAGGTCAAAACTGGAAACATGAAAATTACAAAAGGAAAAATCTCATTGGTGAAGAGAAATATACCACAGTGCTAGTAAATCAGCAAGGTATAAGGCTAGCTGCTGCTGCTAAGTTGCTTCAGTCGTGTCTGACTTTGTGCGACCCCATAGACGGCAGCCCACCAGGCTCCGCCGTCCCTGGGATTCTCCAGGCAAGAACACTGGAGTGGGTTGTCATTTCCTTCTCCGATGCATGAAGGAAGGTTAAAAGACAAAAGTAATACCATTAAGTATACTCATAATAAGTAGTTAAGGGATACAAAAAACAAAAAGACTGAAAATATGATATTAAAAACACTAAGTGTGGTGGGAGGAGTAAAAACACAAGGTTCTTAAAATGCATTTGCACTTAAGAGGTCAGCAACTTAAGGTAATCATATATTTTACATATATTTGTATGTATTTTGCCAAATACAGTGTGGGGAATGACTATGTAATATCTTCACATGTTGTAACTACATCTATCATGATGATCACTTTGAAATATATAGAAATATCAAATCACTATGTGGTCTAACAGAAACTAATATAGTGTTGTAGGTCAATTATACTTCAAAACAACAACAACAAAAAATTACAGAAATTCCTAGGAAAACAGATCAGATTTTTGGTTACCAGAAGCATGGGATTGGGGAAGGGACAATAGAAGGAAGGTATTAGTAGGTTTAAACTTCCAGTTACAAGATAAATACCAGGATGCAATATACATCATAAACTTAATTAACACTAAGTGAAGTCGCTCAGTCGTGTCTGACTCTTTGCGACCCCATGGCCTGCAGCCTACCAGGCTCCTCCATCCATGGGATTCTCCAGGCAAGAATACTGGAGTGGGTTGCCATTGCCTTCTCCAGGGAATCTTCCCAACCCAGGGATTGAACCCAGGTCTCCCACATTGCAGGCAGACGCTTTAACCTCTGAGCCACCAGGGAAGCCCTGCTGTATGATATACACAGAAATTGTCAAGAGAATAACTTCCTGATTTCTCTTCTGAGGATTTTTTTCTATTTAATTTTATACATATATAAGCTGATAGATATTCACTAAGCTTATTGTGACAGTCATTTCCTAATATATGTAAGTTGAATCATTATGCTGTATAACTTAAGCTTACACAGTGCCGTTATATCAATTATATCACAACAAAACTGGAGGAAAAAGTGATATAAAAATTGCACAACAAAATTAAACAAACTAGAGGTCATGGATAAATATCTTGAAAAACTAGATTTACTTAAGGTGATTTTTTTCTCTTATTTATAATAATTTATTTTTACAGCAAATATTGAATTACTTTGATTATTCATTTACATAATAGTACTAACTCTCAATATTATGTTTTTATTACCACATCTGCTTTTACTGTTTTAGTATAAATCTGACAAAATGGTTGAATCAGAATGTGACAATTGAACATGTCCTATTCAATTACACCTGAAATATCCCTGAAATATTCCCAGTGAAATGTGTTATGCAAATTTGCACCATAAAAATCTATAAATGTCAAATTATACACTTCTTTTTTAAAAGACATTAGCAATATTATTATAAGAATTTAAAAATTTCTCTTCCATTTTTATTGAATGTTATTTAACTCTTTAACTGTCTTTTGAACCTTCTGAAAAATGTGTTGTATAAAAATCACACATTTTCAGTCATCTATAATTGCATGTCTATGACCCAAGAATCATTAAATTAATTTTTAAAAAATTATACAAATTTTAAGTGTTAGTTTCTATTTATAGTTACCACAAACTATTGGCTGTGTTCCCCATGTTGTACAATACATCTTTGAGCTTATCGTGTATTCAATATTTTGTGCTTCCTACTCCCTTAGGCTTATATTACCCTTCTTTCCTTCCCCACTGGTAGCTACTAGTTTCTTCTCTATATCTGTGAGTCTGATCAAAAAAAAAAAAAAAAAAGAAAAAAAAGAAAGAAATGGATTATTTCAACAGACATATCAAATTAAGAGATTGAATTATAAATTATAATAAAAAATCTCTCCTAGAGGAAAAATCCAGGAGAGATCACATCACTGGTAAAGTCTACCAGACTTTTAAACAATAAAATAAGTTAATCACTTCCAAATTTTCAAAAAATTTTAAGGGAACACTAAATAATTCTATGAGACTAGATTCACCCTGATACAAAAGCCACATAGAGACATCACAAAACATAGAACTATAGACCATGATCAGCTTTAAATGTAAATATTAAAATACTTAAGAAAATATTTGCAGATCAAATCCAGTAGAGTATTGAAAAAGAGTATTCACCATAATGAAATGGTATTTAATTTCCTTATATGAGGATGGTTAAGCAAAAGTAAATCAATCAGTATAATAACTTGATATGAGTGTAATGATCTTTCACAGTTATAGAGAAGAAAATAGTGGCTACCAGTGGGGAAGGGCAGAAGGGTAATATATGCCTAGGGGAGTAGGAGGCACAAAATATTGGGTATAAGATAAGCTCGGGGATGTATTGTACAACATCAGGTACATAGCCAATACTTTCTGACAACTATAAACAGAAAGTAACCCTTAAAATTTGTACGATTTTTAAAAAGTTAATTAATTTAATGTTATTTGGCTTGTAGACATATTATGCATGACTGGAAATGTGTAATTTTTACAGTAACACATTTTTCAGAAGATGCAAGAGACAGTTAAAGAGTTCAGTGACATTCAATAACAAGGAAAAAAACAAACAAACAATCATTACAAGCTACACATTAAAGAAAGCTGACAAAATCCAATTTCTCTCATGGTAAAAATTCTTAAGAAACTAGGAAGAGTGAAAAAAAACCCTTAACATGATACAGAGTATTAAAAAAAAAAAATCTAGTATCAAGCTCAATGATGGAACCTGAAAGCTTTCCTCATAAGATCAAGAAAAATACAAGAATGGCTACTTGCATTGCTGCTATTTAATTTTTACTAGAAGTTCAGCATGGAAATGACACAAGAAAAAGAAATGAAAGGCATTCATGCACATTAGAATGAGAGGTAAAACAATGTGTATTTGCAGATGACATGATCTTATACATAGAAAATCTCCAAGAATTCACAAAAAGCTACTAGGGCTAAAAACCAAATTTAACAAAAGTGTAGAATACAAGATTCACCCACAAAAATCAGTTTTGCTTATTATGCACACAGTATCAATGAACACACTGATGGTGAAAATTTAAAACTTTCTTTACAAGAACAATGAAACAATTTAAATACTTAAGAATGAATCTGACTGAGGAAGTTACATATTTGCATGTGGAAAACTACAAAACATTATCATTGTAAGGAATTAAAGAATGCCTAAATACACGGAAAGTCATCCCATGTCCAAGGATAGGAACATTAAGCATGTTAAAACGTCAACACTATCCAAAGTAATCTATAGATTTATTAAATGCCTATCAAAACTCTTTAACAGCCTTTTTTTGTCAGAAATGAAATATCCAATTAACAACCTCATATGAATTTCAAGAACCACAAATAGACAAACAATATTGAAAAACAAAAAAGTGAAAGGACTCATATTTTCAAACATTGTAATTAGAAACATTATAAACCAACAGTAAATTAACAGTGTGGTATTAGAAGCGTAGCCATATAAACCAATGGAAAGAAGACAAATTGGAATTAACCTTCATATATATGGCTAACTGATTTTCAACAAGTGTGAAAGACCTTTCAACTGGGAAAGGACAGTCACTTCTTGACACATTGTACTAATAAAACTCTGATATCCACATGCAAAAAATGAAGACATATCATATATATAAAAATTACCTCAAAATGGATCAAAGTATGAAAATTTAGAAGTAAAATTACAGCAATTTATAAGAAAATCCTAAGGGAAAACTTCATCACGTAAATTTGTTATGATTTCCTAGGTATGAGGCAAAAAGCATAGGTAATAAAAGAAAAGAAAATCAGATTTCATCAAAGAAATTTTGTATATCAAAGATGCTATCATAAAGTAACATGTAAAATTATATATCTGACAAGAATTAATGTGCACAATACATAAATAACTCTTGCAACTCAAGAACAACAAAAACCCAACTGAAAAATGGGAAATTACATAAATAGACATTGATCCAAAGGTATAAAAATGGTCAATAAGTACATGAAAAGGTATTCAACATCATTAATCGTTAGGAAAATGCAATGAAAACACAAAAACATACCACTTCACACATGAGAATAACTATTGCAAAAAAAAAAAAAAAAGAAACAAAATAATGATTGTTGGTTAGAATATGGAGAAATATGACCTCCTACATAGGTGGAGGATAGGTCAGTCGCTTCAGTCATGTCCGACTCTTTGCTACCACAGGGACTGTAGCCCCACAGACTCCTCTGTCCATGGGATTTTTCAAGCAGAAATACTGGAAAGTGACTTGCTCAGTAGTGTCCCACTCTTTGTGACCTCATGGACTGTCATTCCATGGAATTCTCCAGGGCACAACACTGGAGTGGGTAGCCTTTCCCTTCTCCAGGGGATCTTCCCAAACAGGTATCGAACCCAGGTCTCCTGCATTGCAGGTGGATTCTTTACCAGCTGAGCTATCAGGGAAACCCAGTGATATCGGAAGAATACTGGAGTGGGTTCCTATTTCCTCCTCCAGGGAATCTTCCTGACCCAGAGATCGAATCTGCATCCCTGCACTGCAGGTGGATTCTTTAACAGTTGAGCCACTGGAGAAGCCCAAAATGATGCATGTGAAAGGGAAAGCATCTTGTTTGACTCTTTGTGGCCTCATGGACTGTAACCCACCAGGCTCCTCTTTCCATGGAATTCTCCAGGCAAGAATCCTGGAGTGAGTTGTCATTCCCTTCTCCAGGGAATCTTCCCAATCCAGGGATCTGTCCTGGGTTTCCCACATTGCAGGCAGATTCTTTACCATCTGAGCTACCAAGGAAGCCCATGGGCTGTGGAAAACATTTTGTGTTTTCTCAGGAAGTTAAACATGAGTATATCACACAAACCAGTCATTCTAATTCTGGCTATATATCCAAAAGAATTGAAATCATGGGTTCAAACAGCTACTTGCACTCCAGTGGTCACAGCAACATTATTCACAATCATGAAATGACTGGATAAAATGTGACATATACACACAAAGAAATATTATCCACCTTTTAAAAGAAGGAAATCCTGATACGTTACAATATGTATGAACTTTGAGACATAACATTAAGTGAAATAATGTTAAGTCAGAAAGTAATGCATGATTCCACTTAGATTACCAGAGTAGTTAAATCTGCAGAGACAGAAAATAGAACAGAGGTCACCAGGGGTTATGAAGTGAAGGAAATAGGGAGTTGCTGCTGAATGATACAGAGTTATATAGGGATGATGAAGACATTTGGGATATTGATAGTGTTGATGGTTTGACAACATTGTGGATTGTAATGCCTAATGTAAGTTCTAGTCATACAATACCTTAAATTATAAATATCATTATGTATATTTATTATAATAAAGACAATACTCGATTCCATATCACTACTAAGTATATAACAAAGGTCAGAGTGCTAACAAGCTCTTAGGTAAATAACATCCATCCCCTTTACCTCTGAAAATTTTGTTGTGAAATCCCCTTTACCAGAATAACCTAGAAATGCCAATACATAATTGTTTCAGCTAAAGATTGTCTTTTTTTCCTTCATCTTTTAAGTGAGAATTAACCTGTTGTTATATAGATTAGGATTATTGTAAGCATTTGAAAATATGATTGTAATGTCAATGGTTTAGAAACATTCATTGCTTAATCACTAGGGCCTCATTGCTTGTGTAATACCTGGAGGCATTAAATCTGATTAATTCTAAGTTAACTGCCTCCTTCTGACGGGATATGGTTCTAAACATCTTCAAATGAAGTAAAGACACTTGCCTTAACAGGTTCTGTGGAAATATGGAGGAAAGAAACCAGAAAATTTAGGAGCCAATACCCGGATATATGAATGGATTCCACAGAATGATCTTCTGGGTAAGACCAAAGAGAAGAAAATCAAACAGAAAAAAATAAGAGATAATCTGAATGATTACTCAATAACAAATAAATCCAAAAAATTTGCATTCAAACTAAGAAATAAAAACCTTGATGGCTTCTTCACATTTCTTCTGGAGTTTGTTAAAGAAAAAATTATCCATGACACTTGTTAAAGACTAAACTGAAGTGAAGTGCAGTGAAAGTTGCTCAGTCGTGTCCAACTCTTTAATACCCCATGGACTATACAGTCCATGGAATTCTCCAGGCCAGAATACTGGAGTGAGTAGCCTTTCCCTTCTCTAGGGGATCTTCCCAACCCAGGGATTGAACTAGGGTCTCCTGCATTGCAAGTAGATTCTTTACCAAGAATCCTGAGCTATCAAAAAAAGCCCCAAAAGACTGGAAGCCCCAAAAGGCTGTAAAGAACACTTTATCCAAGACCATCAGGATTAATACTACTGCAATAGACTTTCACAGCAAATCAGAGATTGGACTCAATCTGAGTCAAAAAGGAAAAGTGGAAAATTTATAGATAAAGTACAGAGTGGATGGTCATTAGATGAAAAATTAATAAGAGTAAGCATCACAGACAAGAGGGGGGTGGATTCTGGCAAAAACAACTGAATCAGATTCTTGCCAAAGGCAGGCCAGAGTGATCAGGTATCAAATAGGGGGATGGTGAAGGATGAATCAACAATCATAGAGGTGATCAAATATCAAGGTTTCAAGAATCTAGGGAAACTGACTTCATAGGATGCTTGCTAAAATTAGGTAATGCAGAGAGAAAAAAGAAACCCTCAAACCAGGACCTAGTTGAGAAGAGAGTTCAGGGGAGCCTGACTAGACTTTGGTCAAGGATAGAATCTTTTTCAAGCTCTAACATAAATATGGATTTTATAATTCTCCCACTTATGATATAATCTCTGCCTCTTCAGGATCAGGGTAAAGGAAAGTACCTTTAGATAAGGCTCTCATTACTTTTTGTATAGAATATGGCAACACCTTCCCAACTCTCTGTATCCATTTTCTCCTCTGTATCCATCCTCCTCTCTGCGTGTTCCCTGCAGTAACTATTTAGGGAGAAAAAAATCTGGTAAACCATTTCATCATCTAGCATATTACAAATGGCTCCAGATTACTATAAAATTACATGCACAATTGTTTTCTTAAACAGGTACTTAATGAACTTGCCTTGGTCTATCTTTCTATCCTGTGCTGCCAACATTCTCACATTGAAACCCTGCATATCTCTCCGCCCATGTCCCATTCACAGAAGCATTTTTTCTTAAATCCCTCAATCCTGTTTATTAAAGCATCATCATCCCAATTACTTGTCCAATGGGAGGTACTCTCCATCATTTAACTCTGCACAAATTTTTCAGAGGTTTATGGAATGACTCACTAGCTGGAATCACTAATTGCTGCTTAGCCTGGAATAATCAATTGCTACTTTCTTTAGCACCTGTAGGAATCTATATATGGCTTCATTGTACACAATCACATAGTAGAATGCTACCTAACTGATTTAATTATTTATAAAGATGTTATGGCCTTCTATTTCTAAAACTCTTTCAATTTAGAATACTGATTTTTTTTTTTCTTTTTAGGTCATCCCCAAACCAGAGCTTTTATCACTCACTGTGGAACCAATGGGGTCTATGAAGCTATCTACCATGGGGTCCCTATGGTGGGAATCCCCCTGTTTGGTGATCAGTATGGTAATGTTGCTCGTGTTAAAGCCAAAGGAGTAGCTGTTGAATTAGACTTGCAGAGAATGACGAGTTCCGATCTGCTTAACGCTTTGAAGGCAGTTATTAACAACCCTATGTGAGTATAAAGTATACAGTTTTCTGAGAAACATTGGTATTTTAAAAGGAATAATTGTTTCATTCAGTTTAATTCAATACTTTTATATAATTACCAGGACATATCTAACATCAAATAAATTATTGCCATATACTTCTCAAATTCTATGAAAATATTTACCTATTGTTACTGGAGAATAGATTTCATCCTCAAAGAAATGCCAAATTTATTTAAAACAGCTAAACTATTTTAAAAGAGTCACACATACTTTTGCTATTATTATTTTTGTTCATGTGTATGCTCAGTGCTAAGTCATGTCGGCTCTTTTGCAACCTCATTGACTTTAGTCCACCAGTCTCTGTCTGTGGGATTCTATAGGCAAGAAGACTGGAGTGAGTTGCCATTTCCTTCTCCAGGGGAAATGGAGGTTTTTATATACAAAAACCTATATAATCCAGGGGATCTTCCTGACTCAGGGATCCAACCCACATCTGCATTGGCAGGCATATTCTTCACCACTGAGCCACCTGGGAAGCCATTTATTATGTCTTTAAAATTACAGATATTACTACTATAAAGAATTTAGGCAATGTGACAGAAATATAGAGAAATAAAGTTGAAAAAATCACATAGCTCTCTTCAGGTATCTATAACCTATTACCAGTATAGAAATATTACTTCAGATATTTCTTTGTGCTAATTTATAAAGAGAAAAGAAAAAAATGTATAAAAATGGGACCAGGCTACATTTTGGGACTTCCCTGGTGGCTCAGATGGTAAAGAATCTGCCTGCAATGCAGGAGAGGTTCGATCCTTAGGTCAGGACGATCTCCTGGAGAAGAAAATGGCCACCTACTTCAGTATTCTTACCTAGAGAATTCCATGGACAGAGGAGCCTGGAGACCTACAGTCCATGGGATTGCAAGAGTTAGACACAACTGAAGCAACTTTGCACAGCATGCTTGGTATATCTATTCCTGAATGATTTGTTTTATTAATTTTTTATCTGACAAATTTTTTTTCTGTGTCTCAGAGCTATTGTTTTTTCCTTGTTTTCCTGAGATATATCTAGAGGTATTTATTCATTAAATTCTTGTAATTAAGAAAGACCTGTCTTTTTTTTTTTTTTAGACCAAATGGTGACAGGGTTTTGCATACTTTTTTTATTTTGGCTCACAATTCTGTTTCTCAGAACTTTCTACATATGTTTCATTATTTTTCTACAATTTAATGTCCTGTATGCTCTATCAATGATAATTGCACTTCAGTGTGGGAGAATAACCTTTTCTTCCATCTCCTTCACAAACCCAAAGGAATACTTCCTCTAAGTGAGCCATTAAAAACTCTAAACCTAGAGCCTATTTTACAAAGAGAAAGAACTCAGAAAGAGAAAAACAAATGTATTAACTCATATATACAGAATCTAGAAAAATGGTACCAATGAACCTGTTTACAGGGGAGGAATAGAGACACAGATGTAGAGAGGATGGTATTGTGGACTCAGCAGGGGAAAAAGAGGGTGGGACAAATTGAGAAGAGTAGCCTTGACATTTTTCCCTTTTCACTTTCATGCATTGGAGAAGGAAATGGCAACCCACTCCAGTGTTCTTGCCTGCAGAATCCCGGGGACGGGGGAGCCTGGTGGGCTGCTGTCTATGGGGTCACACAGTGTGGGACACAACTGAAGCGACTTAGCAGCAGCAGCATTGACATATCATTGACTTACTCTCAGCCCCTACTATTTGCCCAGAGGATCATATCAAGCTTCTTGTTTTCATCTGGAATGTCAGGGCCATGAAAATCTCAGACTGAAATCTTTCCTGCTGCTGTTGAAAACTAGCTTCTTTTAGCACTAATACTGAACTGGGGAGAGGGAAGAGGAGTACAGGAAGAGTTATTTTCTCATAGCTCTGCCCTTTAAATGCTGCGTCTGTCACTATTATGTTCCCAGCACCACATTCAGCAAAAGAGATAAAAATTCTGTATTCTCAAATTACATATTCTACATTCCACTTTCTGAATCTTTAAAATGCTACTTCCAGTTAGAAATTCTCCCCTACCTCCAATTATTATAGAGACTGTGAAATATCCAACAAATTTCAGTTAATAAACTACCATATCTAGAATATCTCAAGAGTAAAAAAATCTTCCATGTATATTCTGTGCTGTTGGAGATATCATTTATGACATAATATATTTATAATTATGTAATATACTTTTAATAGTATATAACAATTTTAGGTATATCATGTCCTTAACAAAATTTTCAAGTGGCTCTCTATATATTCAATCCTTAGCTATAAAGAGAATGCTATGGAGTTATCAAGAATTCACCATGATATGCCGGTGAAGCCCCTGAAACGAGCAGTCTTCTGGATTGAGTTTATCATGCGTCACAAAGGAGCCAAACACCTTCGACCAGCCTTCCACAACCTCACCTGGTACCAGCACCACTCTTTGGATGTGATTGGCTTCCTGCTAGCTTGTGTGGCTACTATTATATTCTTGGTCACTAAATGTTGCCTGTTTTGTTGTGGGAAGTTTGGTAAAATTTCAAAGAAGAAAAAGAGAGAGTAGTTTTTTTTTTTTTTTTTTTTTTTTAACAGTTGGATTAGAAACCTTGATGCAATCCATCTGAGTTATACCAGGCACTGATTTGAACAGATTCCTACTCTCTTGGGTTCTTGTCCATTCCTCAGCTTATTGAGTCAAAGTTCAAACTCTCACTCCAAAAATATGCCACATGATTTATAATTATGGTTTAAAACATTCTTTTCTTTAAAAAGAGAGGATAAACAAATAAACATGTAAAAGTTGGTACCATTAATGATGTAGTGGTTTACTTCATTCATTGCTTTCAGTCCAACAAGTTGAGATGCTTGTTGGAGGCTTTATGAACATTACAAGTAATTCTATTTTCAGTGCTAACCATATTGAGTATTTCCTTAATATCTGACATGATTTTGGGTTCCATATTCTAAAGGAACTAGACAAGGAGTAATGTAGAGCACATTCTAATCAGAGCTTTCCTTCCAGTCAGGATGATCAGGAAACTCGTAGGGTTTCTACTCATCTGTAAAGCACATTTTACACCATCAATTTCCTTTCATATCATATATTAGGTGTTGTCCCTCTTGAAATGCAAAGCTTTGCTTTGTATTTGATTTGAAGATTGCCCTTCACTTGGATATTAGTAATGATAATACTCATTTGATAATAATAATAGTACTTAATTTGTATTGTAACACTTCATAGCTTCAGAGACCTAGTGATTTTCATATATTAACATGGTTGTTGGTATGATGGAGCAAAAGTAAATGACTGGAATTTAATACTCATCGTTTCAAAGTAACAACTTTTTAAACATTTATTTTAATTTATTTATCTTTCACTGTGTTATGTCTTCATTGCTGCTCATGGGCCTTCTCTAGGTGTGGTGAGCAGGGGCTCCTCTAGTTGCAGTCTGTGGGCTTTTCTTTGAGGTGGTTTCTTTTATTGCAGAGCACAGGCTCTAGGATATGTGAGTGTCAGCAGTTGTAGCTTGTGGGCTCTAGAGTGGGAATTCAGTAGTTTCATTGAACAGGCTTAGTTGCCTGTAGCAGGTGAAATCTTCCTGGACCAGGGATTGAATTCATGTCTCCTTCAGTGGCAGGTGGATTCTTAACTACTGGACCAACAGGCAAGCCCTAAACTAACTTAATTAAAAGAAATTTTCCTATATTAATTTTACTTAGAACATATACATTTGGAGAGAAGAAGCAAATTTCTTAGAGCTACACTGCAGATTCATTGAGGAAAATGCATTTCTCAGAAATACTATTTGCTATGGGGAAAGATTTCTCCATCTAAAGAGAAACTCAGTGGGTTCTCTCATTTCTTCCTTCACTTCCATCACTTCCCCTGGTCTTCTCATAAATGGTCTTTTGATCACCATTTACAAGCACAAGTACTTAACTAACATCTGCTGGAAATCTTCAGTAAGCTTGAAAACACAGCTTGAATTTTAATAAAAAGAGGTATCTCTTAAAAAAAAAAAAAAAGGAACATTCCCTTTCTTTCTTCTCTAATCATACAGGATCAGTTTTGGGGGGTCTGGACAATATTTTGAATTCCACTCAATTCTCCCCTTTAAAAAAGATGTCTCTAACATTCTTTTCTAAAAGTCTATCTCCAAAAAGTTATTTAACATAATACGTGGTTGGATGGCATCATCGACTCAATGGACATGAGTCTGAGTAAACTCCGGGAGTTGGTGATGGACAGGAGGCCTGGGGTGCTGCGGTCCATGAGGTCACAAAGGGTCGGACGCGACTGAACTGAACTGAACTGATATCAACCAGATTTAGTAATGATTTGTCATAGACTTTTATATTAATATCTCAGGCAAAATAGACCTTAAATTACAATCTCAGAATAAATATTAGTTTATCAAATTAGTCTAAGAACATAAAAATATATTAGAATGAATATAGAATTATCTTAAAGAAAGTATCCGACACTTTGGACCCTGTGGACTGTAGCCTGCCAGGCTCCTCCGTCCATGGGATTTTCTAGGCAAGAATACTGGGGAGGATTGCCATTTCCTCCTCCAGGGGATCTTCCCAACGTAGGGATCAAACCCAGATCTCATGCAGCACAGGCAGACTCCTTACTGTCTGAACCACCAGGGAAGTAGGACAAATATGAATGATTTGGGCATTTTTCAGTTTTATTACAGGAATAGTGGCACAAATAAGAACAAGATAAACATAAATTTATTCTTCAATGGGGAATTAACTATAAAAAATACATCAGAAAATTATTTATTCTTAATTTTATGAGTTTGAAATAATTATTATATTTTAAGATATAGAGTTTAAAAAACATAAACACTAATGTTGCTTGTTTTAAGACCTAATTCATGTAATCAATGCAGTAATTTATCATAGTGCTAAAGCATTTTTTTCTGACAGTAAGATAATGTCTTTTTCTATAATACTCTTTCAGTTTAGTTCAGTTCAGAGGCTCAGTCATGTCCGACTGTTTGTGACCATATGAATCGCAACACACCAGGCCTCCCTGTCCATCACCAACTCCTGGAGTCTACCCTAACCCATGTCCATTGAGTCAGTGATGTCATCCAGCCTCACCCTCTGTCGTCCCCTTCTCTTCCTGCCCCCAATCCCTCCCAGCATCAGAGTCTTTCCAGTGAGTGAAGTCTTCTCATGAGGTGGCCAAAATATTGGAGTTTCAGCTTCAACATCAGTCCTTCCAATGAACACCCAGGACTGATCTCCTTTAGAATGGACTGATTGGATCTCCTTGCAGTCCAAGGGACTCTCAAGAGTCTTCTCCAATACCACAGTTCAAAAGCATCAATTCTTTGGTGCTTGGCTTTCTTCACCATGCAACTCTCACATCCATACATGACTACTGGAAAAACCATAGACTTGATTAGACGGACCTTTGTTGGCAAAGTAATGTCTCTGCTTTCAAATATGGGGCCACCCAAGATAAGCGTGTCAAGGTGGAGAGGTCTGACAGAATGTGGTCCACTGGAGAAGGGAACAGCAAACCGTTTCAGTATTCTTGCCTTGAGAACCCCATGAACAGTATGAAAAGGCAAAAAGATAGGACACTGAAAGATGAACTCTCCAGGTCAGTAGGTGCCCAATGTGCTATTGGAGATCAGTGGAGAAATAACTCCAGAAAAAATGAAGGGATGGAGCCAAAGCGAAAACATTACCCAGTTGTGAATGGGACTGGTGATAGAAGCAAGGTCCAATTCTGTAAAGAGCAATATTTCATAGGAACCTGGAATGTTAGGTCCATGAATCAAGGCAAACTGGAAGTGGTCAAACAAGAGATGGCAAGAGTGACTGTTGACATTCTAGGAATCAGCGAACTAAAATGGACTGGTGCTGGGGTCCAGCCCTGGTGGATCCAGAGTAATTTGAAGGGAGGCAGAATCGGCGTCCTAGGAAAAACTTATTTAACTACAGATAGAGAGAGAGATTAGAAATGGATAGTGTAGTAGGAAATATTAGTGGAGAAAAAGATGCTGAATAACTTGGTTTATGTGGGAAACCAATAAAACTCCAAGACAAGGAATTTGCACCATCTACGTTGGGCCACCAGTGCCCGTTTGAATATTGGAGGGTGTCCCACCTTGGGCTCCCTCTCTCACAGATCTTAGAAGCCAGGGCAAGTAAGTAGACATGATGAGTACCCATGCTCCAGATGGGAATTCAGCCAGAAAAACGGGAAACAAGAAAGAACGACACGGGGAAATCAGTCTTTCCAGAAACTGATCCGATTTCTTTATTTTTTAGGTTTGCTTATATACCTTTTGTTACACATAGAGACAAATGGAAATTTTAAAGTCACGCGGGGGTCAGCAGTCCTGACCTTTATCAAAATCAGGTGCTTCACATAAATGTATAAAAAAGGTCTTAGGGGTTTTACATCATCTTCTGGCCATGAGGCCTGCTGACATTTTATGACCCTTTCTTTCTGATAACCAAAAAACTTATTTTTTCCTAGGGTGTTTTTTCTTAAACCAGGCTCCACCCTCCGAAGGTACCAGATAAAGTTGCATTCCTATAAGGTGAAGGTGTAGTGGGTTACAACTAAGAAAGGAATGTATTTAACCTAAGGTTAATATGATTAATCTTAAAGGTTAATACTTATTTCTCCTATATGCTAGTTATATTTAAGGGCAGGGAATATGAAGATTTAGCAGCAAACATCAGCCCAACAAATGAAAACCCTTCACCAACGTTCCCCTTAAGATCTATTTAGTCTTAAGATAGTGATAAAGTTACATTTTCACATAGCAAGGACACAGTGATTTATAACAAAGTACAGTTATCTATAACAAAAGAGAAAATTCATTAACTCAAAAAGTCGAGTATTGCTAACATCAAAAACTACTATATTTCTTTTTCTATATTCCAAATACATTAATATATTCCCAGGTGCCTAAGGATATGGAAGCCTGGCAGCATTCATTGACTCAACAATGAGAAAAGCCCCATGCTAATTAAGATTTTCAAAATACTCCAAACTCTCTCTGCTGTTTATGGTTGAGAGGTAGTAAACAATCATGCAGTGGCAGGAGTGTGGATAATCCTGTCTCACAAGCTAGTCTGCCAGCAGAGAGGTTTGACCTGAGACACCCTTGTCACGCCCAGGAATTTTTATTGACTGGAGCTGCAAGTTTACTCTTTCTCCAAGAGAACCAGTAGAGAATACCCCCCTCCCCCCATAAAGTCAAAGGTGTAGGTGAGAGCATAAAACAGTAAAGTAGGCACTCTGGTTTTGGGGGTAGATGCTCGGGAACAGGGGTTTTCCTGGGGCTTGATCCCACCTTTAGTTATGCCTAAGCCTCCTTCCTCATGACCTTTGCCATGGGCAGAGTTCCTCATGCTGGCTCCCGGCAGACTGGAATGGGTTAATTTAACTCAGATGACCATTATATTTACTACTACTGTGGGCAAGAATCCCAGAGAAGAAATGGAGTAGCCATCATGGTTAACAAAAGAGTCCGAAATGCAATACTTGGATGCAAACCATTCAATATAACAGTAATCCAAGCCTATGCCCCAACCAGTAACGCTGAAGAAGCTGTAGTTGAACAGTTCTATGAAGACTTAGAAGACCTTTTAGAACTAACAATCAAAAAAGATGTCCTTTTCATTATAGGGGACTGGAATGCAAAAGTAGGAAGTCAAGAAACACCTGGACTAACAGGTAAATTTGGCCTTGGAATACAGAATGAAGCAGAGCAAAGGCTAATAGAGTTTTGCCAAGAGAACACAAAGGTCATAGCAAACACTCTCTTCCAACAACACAAGAGAAGACTCTACACATGGACATCACCAGGTGGTCAACACTGAAATCAGATTGATTATATTCTTTGCAGCTAAAGATGGAGAAGCTCTATACAGTCAGCAAAAACAAGACCAGGAGCTGACTGTGGCTCAGATCATGAACTCCTTATTACCAAATTCAGACTCAAATTGAAGAAAGTAGGGAAAACCACTAGACCATTCAGGTATGACCTAAATCAAATATGATTATACAGTGGAAGTGAGAAATAGATTTAAGGGACTAGATCTGATAGATAAAGTGCTTGATGACCTATGGAATGAGGTTCATGACATTGTATAGGAGACAGAGATTAAGACCATTCCCATGGAAAAGAAATGCAAAAAAGCAAAATAACTGTCTGAGGAGGGCTTCCAAATAGCTGTGAAAAGAAGAGAAGTGAAAGCAAAGGAGAAAAGGAAAGATATAAGCATCTGAAGGCAGAGTTCCAAAGAATAGCAAGGAGAGATTAAAAAAAACAAACAAAAAAAAACCCTTCCTCAGTGATCAATGCAAAGAAATAGAGGAAAACAACAGAATGGGAAAGACTAGAGACCTCTTCAAAAAAAAAAAAAAAAAAATAGAGATACCAAGGTTACGTTTCATGCAAAGACGGACTTGAAAAAGGACAAAAATGGTATGGATCTAACAGAAGCAGAAGATATTAAGAAGAGGTGGCAAGAATACACAGGAAAACTGTACAAAAGATCTTCAAGACCCAGATAATCACGAAGCTGTGATCACTCACCAGACATCCTGGAATGTGAAGTCAAGTGGGCCTTAGAAAGCATCACTATGAATACAGCTAGTGGAGGTGATGGCATTCCAGTTGAGCTATTTCAAATCCTGAAAGATGATGCTGTGAAAGTACTGCACTCAATAGGCCAGCAAATTTGGAAAACTCAGCAGTGGCCACAGGACTGGAAAAGGTCAGTTTCCACTCTAATACCAAAGAAAGGCAATGCCAAAGAATGCTCAAACTACCACACAATTGCACTCATCTCACACACTAGCAAAGTAATGCTCAAAATTCTCCAAGCCAGGCCTCAGCAATACGTGAACTGTGAACTTCCAGATGTTCAAGCTGGTTTTAGAAAAGGCAGAGGAACCAGAGATCAAATTGGCAACATTTTCTGGATCATCGAAAAAGCAAGAGAGTTCCAGAAAAACATCTATTTCTGCTTTTTGACTATGCCAAAGCTTTTGGCTATGCCAAAGCTTTTGACTGTGTGGATCACAATAAACTATGGAAAATTCTTAAACAAATCGGAATACCAGACCACCTGACCTGCCTGTTGAGAAACCTATATGCAGGTCAGGAAGCAACAGTTAGAACTGGACATGAAAAAACAGACTGGTTTCAAATAGGAAAAGGAATACGTCAAGGCTGTATATTGTCACCCTGCTTATTTAACTTCTATGAAGAGTACATCATGAGAAACGCTGGGATGGAAGAAGCACAGCTGGAATAAGACTGCAGGGAGAAATATCAATAACCTCAGATTTGCAGATGACTCCACCATTATGGCAGAAAGTGAAGAGGAACTAAAAAGCTTCTTGAGGAAAGTGAAGGAGGAGAATGAAAAACTCTCCTCTTAAAACTCAACATTCAGAAAACTAAGATCATGGCATCTTGTCCCATCACTTTATGGGAAATAGATGAGGAAACAGTGGAAACAGTGTCAAATTTTATTTTGGGGGGCTCTAAAATTACTGCAGATGGTGATGCAGCCATGAAATTAAAAGGCGTTTGTTCCTTGGAAGGAAAGTTATGACCAATAATACTCTTTAAAAACCATAATTGAATCTTTCACCATTTTATGCCAAAATCAAGATGTCTTGCATAATATAAAATTATGTTAACATAGAGGAGCTTAACTAATTAAATGTTTAGATACTTTATTTCTGAAATTTCTCCATTTTTTTCAAAAAAGATACTCTGATAAATAAGTGAATCTATTCTATTTTATAGAAACTGGAACTTCTCTTAAACACTAATATTTGCCTATTTAAATCATCTACACATCATTTTATTAAATAAACAATATGCTAATAATTTTAGGTATGCAGAGACTAAACCTTTGTAACATGCTTTATTTTTCCAGTTTAGTTTTAATAGGCAATTTTTTTCCTGCATTTTTATGACATCTGGCTTTCCTAGTCTGTTATAATAACATGTTCTAAAATACTTTATATTTAAACTAGTTACATCTCATACATCTTTACGTTAGGAAATCCTGCTCAAATTTCTTCCATATCAAGACTTAAATTAAAATAAAAAATTTAAATTACCACAGGTATATGCAAATATTTTGTACATATGTGCATATATATATATGAACACAATGTCAAGTTCTATGTGTCATAAATAAAAAAAGATCCATGAAATTCTATGCTTTGATTTCTAAACTTGGCTGTCTTTTATGGTGAAGGACGTATTTGTTTTAGCTATATTCAACATATTTTAGCAAAAATAATGATTCATCTGTAATCTCAGATCTAACATTATCCATATATTTATGAGGATATCAACTGTAATATTTTAAAAAGCAGTACAATTGGGGCTTAAAATAATATGCAGTTTATGGAGCAGAGAAACCTTAGTTTTGCAATTCACATTGTATTGCCACCGACCTTTTGTTTCTCAATTTTGTTTCCTCCCTAGGTTCTTTGCTTCTGAATCCCACTCCATTTCCTAATGTTCTAGATTCTGGCTCTAAACTTGGCTGAGTAGACTGAGATCCTAAAAATCACAGTCTCACTTCCTGGCATTTATTTCCCTGGAAGATGTCCTTTTTATACACTTACATACAATTCTCTCATATATAATATCAGCAAACCATGTGACATCATGAAATACAAGTACTTATCTTTCATTCTTTTCATATTTTTAAAACTCAACATTCAGAAAACTAAGGTCATGGCATCTGATCCCATCACTTCATGGCAAATAGATGGAGAAACAATAGAAACAGTTACAGATTTTGTTTTTTGGTTCTCCAAAATCACTGAAGATGATGACTGCAGCCATGAAATTATAAGACGCTTACTCCTTGGAAAAAAAGTTATGACCAACCTAGACAGCATATTAAAAAGCAGAGACATTACTTTACCAACAAAGGTTCATCTAGTCAAAGCTCTGATTTTTCCAGTAGTTATGTATAAATGTGAGAGTTGGACTATAAAGAAGGCTGAGTGTTGAAGAATTGATGCTTGTGAACTGCGGTGTTGGTAAAAACTCTTGAGAGTCCCTTGGACAGCAAGGAGATCCAACCAGTCCTTCCTAGAGAAAATCAGTCCTGAACATTCATTGGAAGGACTGATGCTGAAGCTGAAACTCTAATACTCTGGCCACCTGATGCGAAGAGCTGATTCATTTGAAAAGACCCTGATACTGGGCAAGATTGAAGGTGGGAGAAAGGGATGACAGAGAATAAGATGGTTGGATGGCATCCCTGATTCATTGGACATGACTTGGAGTAAGCTCTGGAAGTTGGTGATGGACAGGGAAGCCTGGCATGCTGCATTCCAGGGGGTCACAAAGAGTTGGACATGACTGAGTGGTTGAACTGAACTGGTTCTAACAGTGTTAGCTGATATATCAAAGTGGCTATGATTTGCATTTCTGTGAGGGTTAGAAATACATTTCAATTTGGGGGGGGGCATATGTATGTTTTCTTTGGAAAAATTATTCAATGTGTCTGATCAGTTTTAAATCAGATTATTTTACTATTAATTGTGTGAGTTTTTTTTTTTTTTTTTTAAATTTTATTGGAGGATGGAATCCCAGGGATGGCGGAGCCTGGTGGGCTGCCGTCTATGGGGTCGCACAGAGTCGGACACGACTGAAGCGACTTAGCAGCAGCATAGTTGATTTACAATGTTGTATTAATTTCTGCTGTCATTGTTGCTTAGTTCCTCAGTCATGTCTGACTCTTTGCGACCCAATGAACTGTAGCTTGCCAGGCTCCTCTGTCCTTGGAATTCTCCAGGCAAGAATACTGGAGTGGGTTTCCATGTCCTTCTCCAAGGGATTATCCCAATCCAGGAACTGAAACTTTGTCTCTTGCTTGGCAAGCGGATTCTTTACCACTGAGCTACCATTTCTGCGGTACAGCAAAGTAAATTGGGAGATTGGGTTTGACATATGAGTTCTTTATATTTTGGGGATATTAATGCCTTAATAGGTATGTGGCTTGCTGATATCATCTGTCAGTTGCCTTTTCTTTCCTTCCTTCTTTTTTTTTTTTTTGCTGTGCACAACTTAATATTTTGATGTTGTCCCACTTGTTTACTTTTGTTCTTACTGCTGTGCTTTTGGGGTAAATCAAAAAAACTGCTGCCAAGACCAATATCAAGGAACATGTTCCCTATTTATTCTTCTAGGAATGGTTTAGGTTTTTGTTTTTATGTCTAATTCTTTATAAATTTCATGCTAAGTTTGTGAGTGGCATTTGGTAGAGGTCCAGTTTCACTCTTCTGGACATGGTAATCTGATTTTCCTACATTGTGTATTGCAAGGATTGTCCATTCCCCATCTATTGTTATTGGAACTCATGTTGAATATTAGTTGCCCATATTTATTACAGTTTTTTTTTTTTTAACTTTCAACTCTGTTCCAGTGGTCTTTGCCCATATTTTATGCCAATGTCATTTCAGTTCATGATTGCTATTTCTTTGTAACATAACTTGAAATCAGTAAGTGTAATATCTTCAGCTTTGTCTTTCTTTGGGGGATTGTTTTGGTGATTCAGGGTGTTTTATGGCTTCATACAAATATTAGGAGTGTTTTTCCTATTTTTGTGAAGATGCCTTGAAAATTTTATATTAACTGTATTAAGTAGTAGTAACAATGTAGTATTAGTTGCTTAGTCATGTCCAACTCTTTGTGACCCCACAGACGACCTCTCAACGTCTCTTCCACATTGATTTCTCCCTCTTGTGGGGGATTTATTTAAGTTGTGTATCTCCTTTTCATCCCACAATACCAGCCTCATGTTGAGAGTTTCCCATTTGTCCTCTTAAGTATAGAGTCCTGAAATGTCCAAGGTTGTGAGTATTCTCCCAGTACTACAGATATGGGTCAGATTTCTGCATTTGCTAACTCTTGCTGTCCATGGCAGTGCACAGAGGAGATGGTTCTGTGGGTCAGGGAGGAGGAGCAGAGTGGTGTGGGTGAGCAGATGAAGCACTGGGGAAGCCTGTGGCCACTCAGACTGGCCTGCAGATGAGGTGTCTAAGGAGATGGTGGGAAGTCCACCTGATGGAGTCTGCAAATTGTTTAGTAGGAAGAACCACAAAGTGGTTAATGGCATTGCTTTGAGGAGTTCTAAGACTCAGCAATGATACCAGCCTCTTGTAACCCCTTAGCTTTGAAGATCACTCAGTAATCTTGGCAAGGTAAAAAAAAAAAAAAAAAAAAAAAAAAAGAGGCATTCCTTATTGCTGGGACACCATGTACTGATTCATACAATTTCACTTTCCCCATGTGGGAGAAATTACATTTTACATGGATCTTTTGTGGCACTGAACCATGATAATTGGGGAAGAAGTGACAGAAAAAGCAAAACTCTTACCCTCTTCAATGCATACATTCTTGGGATTATTTGCTCTCAAGGTGGGCTGAAACTTATCCATTGGGCTTTCAGATTCCCAGAAAGTTATGCTCATCCTGAGGTAACTACCAAAATCATTGTTCTATGGGGATGACAGTAGAGATCTCCTATTCTGCAGTCTTGCTGATGTCATTCCAGAGAAGAAATTCTTACCATGAAAACCTCAAAGAAAGCTGATATCAATGGAGAAGGAATGTGGAATGACATATTAGAAATCAAGTCAGTATTTTGTGGGCCATTTCAGAGAGTATAGATTTTAATATCTATATAAGACATAGTTATTAAAATATTTGACTCCACTAAGATAATTTGTGAAAGAGAATTCAAAAAAAAAAAAAATCAGTGAAGTTTCTCTAGCTTCCCAGGTGACTCAGTGGTAAAGAATTTGCCTGCTAAGCAGGAGATTCAGTAGACGCTGGTTCAATCCTGGGTCAAGAAGGTCTTCTGGGGGAGGAAATGGTAACCCACTCTAATATTCTTGCTGGAATAATCCCATGGATAGAGGAATCTTGTGGGCTACAGTCCATGGGGTCCTAGAGAGTCAGACACAACTTAAAACTGCAGCAAAATTTCTCTATGGAATGTGAGTTGCGTGTGTGCAGAATTTGAAGCAGTGAGACCATAAGGGTTCTGTAGTAATTCCAGATTAGATATATAAATGACTATAATGGTGAAGTCTACAAATGTAAATAGATTGACTTATAATTTTGTAGTAGAATGTGTAGAAATAGTAAACAGTTGGATAATTACACAATTACATTTTTGTTAAGAAACAATTATTCTTATGACAATGGTATCATTATATATTTCTATTGTTTAATTGCTTGAGGAAAATAAACTTTTTAAGCAAATGTCCCTAAATATCATTGGATTCAATTCTACAGAGTGTAGTGAATTCAAGTTGCAAAAATTCAAGCAAAAAAAAAATGGAATTTTATATTATAAAAATTATTTTAGAACAAGAAGGCAAAGATAATACAATTAGATTTGCTGGATAGAAGGATAATATTATCAAGTTATGTTCTTCATGACTTCCTTTCTTCACTCTATTAATAAAGTATCTCTTCTCAACATAACATTAGTCTGATGAGAACCAGAGCTTGAATAAGCTGCACTAATAGTGAAAAGATATATTTCTCTGTTTCTCTTAAAGATAGATGTGATTTAGCAGGAAGAGTACTGAATTCAGCATCAGAACATTTGGATCTAAATCTCTCTGCCTTAACATCTCAAAGTATGCATAGTCACTCCATCTGGCAGTAAGTGATGGCCTCATTCTTAACTGAATATTTAGCAGATTTATCAGTAAGAAAAACACTACAGAGACTATCCTGTTCAAACAAACATTCAAATAAAAGCAGAGAAAAATATCCGAAAAAAACAAAAAAACAAAACAGTTCAGTTCAGTTGCTCAGTTGTGTCCAACTCTTAGTGACCCCATGGACTGCAGCATTCCAGGCTTCCCTGTCCATCACCAACTCCCAGAGCTTGCTCAAACTCATGTCCAGTGAGTTGGTGATGCCATCCAGTCATTTCATCCTTTGTTGTCCCCTTCTCCCCTCACCTTCAGTCTTTTGCAGCATCAAGGTCTTTTCCAGTGAGTTAGTTCTTTGCATCTGTTAAAGTATTGGAGTTTCAGCTTGAGCATCAGTCCTTTTAATGAACATTCAGGACTGATTTGCTGTAGGATGGACTGGTTGGATCTTCTTGCAGTCCAAGGGACTCTCAAGAGTATTCTTCAACACCACAGTTCCAAAGCATCAATTCTTCAGCACTCAGCCTTCTTTATAGTCCAGCTCTCACATCCATACATGACTACTGGAAAAACCATAGCTTTGATTAGATGGACCTTTGTTGTCTAAAGTAATGTTGACCAAAGTATTTTCTCTGCTTTAAATATGCTGTCTATGTTGTCATAGCTTTTTTTCCAAGGAGCAAGTGTCTTTTAATTTCATGGCAGCAGTCACCATCTTCAGTGATTTTGGAGCCCCCCAAAATAAAGTCTCTTCCTAATTCCATTATTTCTCCATCTATTCACCATTTATTTATTTATTTGCCAAAAAAATCTAGTCTTCATTGAATACACATGAGATGATGATGGATTTTCTTAACATTATTTAGAAATTATTATGAATTCATGTTTAACTTCACATGCCTTTTTTTTTTTTTAATATCAACTCTTGATGAAAGTAAAAGAGGAGAGTGAAAAAGTTGGCTTAAAGCTCAACATTCAGAAAACGAAGATCATGGCATCTAGTCCCATCACTCCATGGGAAATAGATGGAGAAACAGTGGAAACAGTGTCAGATTATTTTTTTGGGCTCCAAAATCACTGCAGATGGTGATTGCCGCCATGAAATTAAAAGATGCTTACTCCTTGGAAGAAAAGTTATGACCAACCTAGATAGCATATTCAAAAGCAGAGACATTACTTTGCCGACTAAGGTACATCTAGTCAAGGCTATGGTTTTTCCTGTGGTCATGTATGGATGTGAGAGTTGGACTGTGAAGAAGGCTGAGCGCCAAAGAATTGATGCTTTTGAACTGTGGTGTTGGAGAAGACTCTTGAGAGTCCCTTGGACTGCAAGGAGATCCAACCAGTCCATTCTGAAGGAGATCAACCCTGGGATTTCTTTGGAAGGAATAATGCTAAAGCTGAAACTCCAGTACTTTGACCACCTCATGCGAAGAGTTGACTCATTGGAAAAGTCTTTGATGCTGGGAGGGATTGGGGGCAGGAGAAGAAGGGAACGACCGGGGACGAGATGGCTGGATGGCATCACTGACTCAATGGACGTGAGTCTGAGTGAACTCTGGGAGTTGGTGATGGACAGGGAGGCCTGGTGTGCTGCGATTCATGGGGTCGCAAAGAGTCAGACACGACTGAGCGACTGAACTGAAAGACTCATTGGAAAAGACCTTGATGCTGGGAAAGACTGAGGGCAGGAGGAGAAAGGGACAACAGAGGATGAGATGGTTGGATGGCATCATCGACTCGATGGACATGGGTTGGGGTGGATTCCAGGAGCTGGTGATGGACAGGGAGGCTTGGCGTGCTGCTATTCATGGAGTCGCAAAGAGTCGGACGCTACTGAGTGACTGAACTGAACTGAAAATAAGTTTGGAAACTTATTCTGAGGGGTTTCTTTGTAACTCATTTTATTGACTTTATTGATATTTTTCTTTCCATCAAAACAGTTGTATTTCCTTTTAATCTTTAATGCAAAGTACACAACTCAAAGTTTAGTCCAACCATCTATAAACTGACTGTGAATCTCAGAGAGATCTTTGGATTGTGAGTTTCATGAACTTGGTTTAAACCCAGATTTTGTTTGAGCACAGTTAATGTCATGAAAACTGCAAAAGTCTTCTGTGTCCTTTTCATGCTACATTTATCATTCTTTGACCCTGAAAGGAAGGACTACTGGGAAGGTACTTGTATGACCCATGGATTTTAGTCACTGGGTTAATTTAAAAGTTATTCTGGATGAACTCCATTTTCGTGGGCATGAGATAACCATCCTGGTACATTCAACAAGTTTTCTGTTTGATCATTCAAGATTCCCTTTAATGTGGAGATTCTTCAACTTCCAATAAGTAAAGAAGGTTTCATGGAAGAACTCAGTGCTGGTCTCTACACACTTTCTTTTGAACTGCCAAAACTTTCATGATGGGACAGGCAAGTAAAACTGATAAAAATGATCATATTTTTTTTTTTTAGCAACAGACAAAAGAGTATGTGATAGTGCTGTCACAAAGAAGGAACTACTCAGCAGGCTACTGACAGCTAAGTTTGATATCTGTATTGCAGACCCTTTAAGCCTTTGTGGAGAATTAGTGGCTGAACTCATCAATATTCCATTTATATATTCTTTGCAGTTTTCCTATGAAAAAGTCATTGAGAGATTGTGTGCTGGGCTGCTTATGCTTTCTTCATATATTCCTGATGTCACATCAAGACTGACAGATAGTATGACTTTTATACAGAGGCTGGAGAAATGGTTATTGTATACCATGAGTGATGTGATATCTGTACATTATTCATTTCCAGAATGGAATGAGTATTACAGCAAGTTTTTAGGTAAGAGAAATTTGCATGCAATAATGATTCTTATTTCATATGTATAATCAGAGTGTCTATCTGGCTGTATGAAACCTTTGAAAAGTTTTAAGTGAGATATGAGATTCTGTTGCTTAACTGTTTTGAGTGAAAACAATAACTTTTTCTTTAATTTTTCCTTTTTTTTTAAGCTTTTGGTTTTTTGTTTTGTTTCAGATAACTGGGTATTGAAAATATGTATCACAGAAGAAATATTCTCTTTATTTTCCCATATATCCTGTTTGATGTTACTAATTTTTTCAAGTATCTGGAAAACTCAAATCTGACAGTGTGAGTTCCATAACCCTGGATTATTTCTCTCTTTTTTACTTCTCTTTTTATACACTCTGTTTTCTTTCTGATTAATCTTCTCTTTTTTCAAGCTTTCTATTTACATCCTATCAACACTTGGTTGGCTGATTCCTGGGCTTGGAATATGGTGAGCGTGAAACTGGAAAAGAAATATATAAATCTTGGTTTCTCTACTCTTGTCTCCCAGAGGAGAAACATGGAAGATTTTTCTCTAAAGGACCATGTTTCTAGATGTTTAAACTTATCTCATTTTCATCCTGTTGTTATTGTTCTGTTCATAACTACATTAAAGTCAATTAGTGAGCTTTGACTCCAACAAAAAGATTTTCTCTATTTCAGTAAGTCTGTGTGCCCCTTTGTTTTTCATTTTTCATAATTGATTTTTTAAAAGCAGCATTTATTTAATTTATTTAATTGTGCTAAGTATGATTTTGCACAATATAATAATTTTCTTAGAGGAGGCAGTACCCTAGTTGCATTATCTAGTTAGATTTTTTAAAAATATAATTAACATATAATATTGTATTAGTTTCAGGTGTGGATGAGGAAATTAGCCAATAGTTAGCCTAAGAAACAAGTGAAAAATTTTATTTGAGCCACTGTGAGCATTTTAACCCAGGAGAGAGTCTTTCAGAAAGCTCTGGAGAATATTTCACCAATTAAAAGTCAAAGAACAGTTATATGTTTTTGAGATAAAGGGTTTTACATCAGAGTAATATACTGACAGTTTACAGAGGCCAATAAAATGAGTGGTGGGTCACTGTGACCTCTTGAGAGATTAAGGAAGGAATGCTATCTCCTAAGGAGTTACTTTGCTGGTGCCAGGAGGAAATAGTAATTTTTGTTTGTTTTTGTTTTATTGTGAGTAGACATTCCTGTACCTTCTAAGGAGATCTTGATAATGTACAATGGAGATGCAAAATGTATACTAAAGGGAAGCAGGGTGTTGGCTCAAATGGCAGAGAACTTTTTATGTTAAATTTTTCTTGTCCTGCTTTAAAACCATATTGTTTCATCACAGGTATACAACATAATGATTTTATATTTGTACATATTTTGAAACGATCACTAAGGTAACTTTAGTTAACATTCATCACCACACATAGTTAAAATTCTCTTCTGCTTTGAGATAAGAACTTTAAACTTATTCTCTTAGCATATTTCAAATATACAATACAGTATTAACAATGATGGGCTTACCTGTTGGCTCAGTAGTAAAGAATCTGCCTGCCAGTACATTTGATCCCTAGGTCAGGAAGATCCCCTGGAAAAGGAAATGGCAACCCACTTCAGTATTCTTGCCTAGAAAATCCCATGGAGAGAGGAGACTAACAGGCTACACTCCATGGGTGGCAAAAGTGTCAGACAGTACTTAGTGAGTAAAAGACAACTACATATTAACTATAATTACCAAGCTGTACATTAGATCCCCAGGACTTCCTTATTTGAAAACTGAAGTTTGTATCTTTTGTCCACCTTCACCTTTGTGTCTATCCTTTATCCCTAGGATGTGGCAACCACCAGTCTGTTCTCTGTAACTTTATTTTTCTTTTTTTTGTTTCACTTTCTTTTTAGATTTCATATTTAAATAATATCAAACAATATTTGTCTTTCTCTGAGTTACGTTACTTACCATATTTCCTTCAAGTTCTATTCATGCTAAGCAAGTGGCAGATTGTTCATTTTTCTCATGACTTAATAATATTCTTTTTTTTTTGATATAACCATATTTTCTTTGTCCATTCACTCACTGAAAAACATGTTGTTTCCACATTATGGGTATTGTCAATAATGATACAACTGACATGGGAGTGCCTCGCATTAGTTTTATTTCGAAGTTTTTGAGGGACAACCATACTGTTTTCCATTGTAGCTTTACCAATTTACATTCCCACTAACAGAGCACAAGGGTTCTCTTTTCTCCACATCCCCACCAGTATTTTCTATCTGTTCTCTTTTTAATGATAGCTATCCTAATAGGTGAAAGTTGATATCTCATTGTGGTTTTGAGTTACATTTCTCTGGTAATTAGTGATGTTGAGAACATTTTTATGTACTTGTTGACTATTTGAGTATCTTCTTTGGAAAAATGTCTATTCATGTCCTTTGTTCATTTTTTAAATTGAATTATTTGGTTTTTCCATTGTTGAATTCTTTGTCTTCCTTAGACATTTTATATAGTAACAACAAATGAGATACATGGTTTGCAAGTATTTTCTCTCAATTCATAGGTTGCTTTTTCATCTTGTTAATTATTTCTTTTGCTGTTCAAAAGCTTTATAATGTGAATTAGTCTGTACTTTTTAATTTTTAATTTTATCACATGATTTTGTTGTCATATTTAAAAAAAAATCATTGCCAAGATCCATGTCTGAAGGTTTTCCCCTATATTTCCTCCTAAGAATTTTATGGTTTCAGGACTTCCATTTATATTCTTCTTATTCCATTGCAAGTTAATTTTTGTAGTGAAGTAAAATTGGGGTCTAGTTTCATTCTTTTGCATGCAAATATCCAGTTTTTTCAGCAAGAATTATTTAAGACTGTCTTCCTCCTCTGAATATTTTTGGCTGCTTTGTGAAATGTTAGCTGGCCATATATGTATGGGCTTATTTACGGGCTCTTGAGTCTGTTCCATTGATCAGTGGGTCTGCTTTTATACCAGTGTCATATCATTTTGATTGGTACAGCTCTAAAGTATTGCTTAAAATCAGAAACTGTGATGCCTCCATCTTTGTTCTTCTTTATCATGATTGCTTTGACTATTTGAAGTCTTGTAGTTCCACATGAATTTTAAAAGTGTTTTCTTTGTTGCTATTTTTTAACAGAAGTATCAATATCTCTAAAACCCTATCATTACTAAAAATTAAGCTTATTTCTAAATAATTAACAGTTTTCTTTGCACTTATGATCTGTTGTTTTATGTAGCCACTTCATTTTTCTCAAGATATCTGTTCAAAATTTCCTCTGAGAAATTATTTCTTCTACAACTCACAAACAATATGAGTGCTTCTACTGAAGTATGCTACCCAGAAATATGCCACAGATTCAAAAAAGGTGTATGACCTAACCAAGGTTGACGTGTTGCATGGAGGCTTTTTCTGGGCACTCTGTGACAGAAACAGGTGCTTATATCCCTAGAATCGACCCTAAAAAATGTGGACAAAACTGCTGCAAAGTGAGATTCCAAGCTGCAAAAGGCAAAAGTGAGAAAAGAAAACTGAAAATCTTCTGGTGACATTTTCTGAGTCATGGATCAAGCAGTGACTGATCTACAGCTGGACTGAAGCGATTTGCCTACTTCTGGTTCCAGCAACTTTGTACTCAGTTTTGAAAACTCTTTTATAGTAAGGAACAGTGATAGGATATAACTCTGTCTCTGATTTATTCCTAACTCTTGGCACATTAGAACATTCTTTTGGGTAATATATCGATAATCTGAGAAAGAATAATAAAGGCTTGGTAAACAGAAGAAAAACATTTCTTTGACTCTCATAAATTTTAAAATGCTATTACATATAGATTGCTATTCAGAATCCATTGAAGATCTTCATTATAAAGTATATTTCAAGTATATTTTTCAGATTTTAAAAGGATAACATAAATTATACAATTATAAACTGAATCATGTCACAGATATATTCAAATAATTGAAAAGGAAATGAGTAAGGTGGTATTTGTTTCAAAACATACATTGAGGAAATATTTATAAACATTTTGGGAGAAAAAGATCTGTTAGGTTAGGCATAAAAATGGTCAGTGTCTAAAGGGGTAACAGAACCATAATTTAATGGATTTTTTTTTACCAGACAGAAATATAACTCAAGTTTTTAACTTCACAGTATCAGAACACAAATGTCCACAATAAATCAATAATAAATAACAAACCAAAGCATAGGCACACTTTACTATGCTTTTCTTAAAGGATGTAAGTAATTTTTTAATCATTTAATATTCAGTGAATGCTCCAGCATTATATCAAATGTAGCATTGCTTTTGGAAATTCCAAAATGCTTTTCCAAATTTGAGATATTGTCTCACAATCTTCTTATTCAAATAAACTGCTTTTTAAAATCTCTTCTGCAATATCAGATTCATTTCAATAAGATGCATTAAGAGCATGCATGTGTGTATGCATGCTAAGTTGCTTCAGTCGTGCCTGACTCTGTAGGACTGTAAGGAATGCAGCCTGTTAGGCTGCTCTGTCCATGGCATTCACCAGGCAAGAATACTCAAGTGGGTTGCCAGTGCTTTCCTCCAGGAAATCTTCCTGACCCAGGGATTGAACCCACGTCTCTAAACATCTAACCTGTATTGGCAGGTGGGTTCTTTACCACTCTAGATTACTAAATTAGGAGTGGATAATTAACAGGAAAAAGATGTCATCTGATAATATGAAGGTTTGTGAAACAATCATATGACCCTGCAATTCTACTCCTAGGTTTAAAAATGATGACATATGTATATAGAAAACATATACATGAATGCTCATATCAGCATTATTCATAGTAGACAAACATGAAAACAGCCCCAAAGTTCACCAACCTGTGAATGAATAAACAAAATGAAGTATATCTCAACAAAAATCTTTCAGCAACAAAAAGTAATGAAGTACCGATACATGCTACCATGCAGGTGAACCTTGAAAAAAATTATGCTAAGTGAAAGAAGGCAATGAAAGAGACATGATAATGTATGAATTCATTTATATTAAGGGAAATAAAATTATTTGGGAACAGGCAAGTAAAGAAAAAAAATAGGTTACTGGTTTAGAAATGGAGAATGATGGCCAATGGATACAGGATTTCTTTTGTGAGTAATAAGTTTGCTTTTGAATTTAATAGTGGTGTATATACGTACACATGTGTGCTCAGTCAAGTCCTACTCTTTGTGACCCCATGGACTGTAGCCTGCCAGGCTCCTCTTCTATGGAATTTTCCAGACAAAAATACTGGAGGGGGTTACCATTTCCTACTCCAAGGGATCTTCCTGACTCAGGGATGGAACCCATATCTCTTGAGTTTCTTGCATTGGCAACCAGATTCTTTTATCACTGAGCCAGTGGTGATGTTCTCATAATGTTACAAATGTACTAAAAACTACTCAATTGTTTATTTAAAAAGAAGAATTGTATGGCATATAAAATACATCTCAGTAAAACTGTCATTAAAATAAATCATGAGAGAGAAACTTCACACAAAGTGAATAAGATTATACCCCTGGTTAACACCAGTAAGGCTCCAGTATGGGCTCTGTTTTGGACCTGAAACTGGATTTTTAATACCTGTGTCATTAACAGAGTGAGCCCCTAAATTACTGAGATGTGTTTGTGATCTTTTACATAAAAAGATTGTTCTGGTCATATAAAAAATCCTTATATTTTCTGATCAAAACTTCATCACACTTAGAACATCAAGAAAATATTCAAAAAGCCATGTGGTGAGAAAACAGATAGATATGGGTTCTTCCTATCAGTGATATGGAGCACATATTCCAAAAGGAAACCAAACTCTGGGCAAGGTTCTTGCTGCTGCTGCTGCTGTTGCTAAGTCGCTTCAGTCGTGTCCAACTCTGTGCGACACCATAGACGGCAGCCCGCCAGGCTCCCCCATCCCTGGGATTTTCCAGGCAAGAACACTGGAGTGGATTGCCATTTCCTTCTCCAATGCATGGAAATGAAAATTGAAATGGAAGCTGCTCAGTTGTGCCGACTCTTAGCAACCCCATGGACTACAGCCTACCAGACTCCTCTGTCCTTGGGATTTTCCAGGCAAGAGTACCAGAGTGGGGTGCCATTGCCTTCTCCGGGGTAAGGTTTTTATGCCCAGTAATTAAATATAGTTCAGAAATGAAGCTCTGTTTCTGAACTAAGGAAGATAACTCAATGCAGAGTCACTAATTTGAGTTCATGTTCACTTGGTCTCCACTTCAGTTGAAAAGTCACCTTTTGGTAATGTTTATCAGCTAAATATGTCGAAATGGCAAATATTACACCATCAAATTATTATGCAGTGCTCTATCTTCACCAAAGAGAACAAAGTCTTGTGAGACAGGAGTTATAATTATGTATAGAAAAGAAGGTCATTACTTTCTTTTTTTAAAATTTTTTTTAATTTTTATTTTTATTTAATTTTGCTTTACAATACTGTATTGGTTTTGCCATAGATTGACATGAATCAGCCACGGGTGTACATGAGTTCCCAATCATGAATCCCCCTCCCACCTCCCACCCCATATCTCTCTGGATCATCCCCATGCACCAGCCCCAAGCATCCTGTATCCTGTATTGAACATAGACTGGCGATTCGTTTCTTACTGGATAGTATACATGTTCCAATGCCATTCTCCCAAATCATCCCACCCTCTCCCTCTCCCACAGAGTATAAAAGTCCATTCTATACATCTGTGTCTTTTGCTGTCTCGCATAGAGGATTATCATTACCATCTACCTAAATTCCATATATATGTGTTAGTATACTGTATTTGTGTTTTTCTTTCTGGCTTATTTCACTCTGTATAATAGGCTCCAGTTTCATCCACTTCATTAGAACTGATTTAAATGTATTCTTTTCAATGGCTGAGTAATGCACCATTGTGTATATGTACCACAGCTTTCTTATCCATTCATCTGCTGATGGACATCTAGGTTGTTTCCATGTCCTGGCTATTATAAACAGTGCTGCGATGAACGTTGGGGTACATGTATCTCTTTTAATTCTGGTTTTCTCAGTGTGTATGCCCAGCAGTGGGATTGCTGGGTCATAATGCAGTTCTATTTGCAGTTTTTTAAGGAATCTCCACACTGTTCTCCATAGTGGCTGTACTAGTTTGCATCCCCACCAACAGTGTAAGAGGGTTCCCTTTTCTGCACACCCTCTCCAGCATTTATTGCTTGTAGACTTTTGGATCGCTGCTATTCTGACTGGTGTGAAATGGTACCTCATTGTGGTTTTAATTGCATTTCTCTGATAATGAGTGATGTTGAGCATCTTTTCATGTGTTTGTTAGCCATCCATATGTCTTCTTTGGAGAAATGTCTGTTTAGTTCTTTGGCCCATTTTTTGATTGGGTCATTTATTTTTCTGGAGTTGAGCTGCATAAGTTGCTTGTATATTTTTGAGATTAGTTGTTTGTCAGTTGTTTCATTTGCTATTATTTTCTCCCATTCCGAAGGCTGTCTTTTCACCTTGCTTATAGTTTCCTTTGTTGTGCAGAAGCTTTTAAGCTTAATTATGTCCCATTTGTTTATTTTTGCTTTTATTTCCAATATTCTGGGAGGTGGGTCATAGAGGATCCTGCTGTGATTTATGTTGGAGAGTGTTTTGCCTATGTTCTCCTCTAGGAGTTTTATAGTTTCTGGTCTTACGTTTAGATCTTTAATCCATTTTGAGTTTATTTTTGTGTGTGGTGTTAGAAAGTGATCTAGTTTCATTCTTCTACAAGTGGTTGACCAGTTTTCCCAGCACCACTTGTTAAAGAGATTGTCTTTACTCCATTGTATATTCTTGCCTCCTTTGGCGAAGATAAGGTGCCCATAGGTGTGTGGATTTATCTCTGGGCTTTCTATTTTGTTCCATTGATCTATATTTCTGTCTTTGTGCCAGTACCATACTGTCTTGATGACTGTGGCTTTGTAGTAGAGCCTGAAGTCAGGCAGGTTGATTCCTCCAGTTCCATTTTTCTTTCTCAAGATTGCTTTGGCTATTCGAGGTTTTTTGTATTTCCATACAAATTGTGAAATTATTTGTTCTAGCTCTGTGAAAAATACCATTGGTAGCTTGATAGGGATTGCATTGAATCTGTAGATTGCATTGGGTAGTATACTCATTTTCACTATATTGATTCTTCCGATCCATGAACATAGTATATTTCTCCATCTATTAGTGTCCTCTTTGATTTCTTTCATCAGTGTTTTATAATTTTCTATATTTAGTTCTTTAGTTTCTTTAGGTAGATATATTCCTAAGTATTTTATTCTTTTCATTGCAATGGTGAATGGAATTGTTTCCTTAATTTCTTTTTCTACTTTCTCATTATTAGTGTACAGGAATGCAAGGGATTTCTGTGTGTTGATTTTATATCCTGCAACTTTACTGTATTCATTGATTAGCTCTAGTAATTTTCTGGTGGAGTCTTTAGGGTTTTCTATGTAGAGGATCATGTCATCTGCAAACAGTGAGAGTTTTACTTCTTCTTTTCCAGTTTGGATTCCTTTTATTTCTTTTTCTGCTCTTATTGCTGTGGCCAAAACGTCCAAAACTATCTTGAATAGTAGTGGTGAAAGTGGGCACCCTTGTCTTGTTCCTGACTTTAGGGGAAATGCTTTCAATTTTTCACCATTGAGGATAATGTTTGCTGTGGGTTTGTCATAGATAGCTTTTATTATGTTGAGGTATGTTCCTTCTATTCCTGCTTTCTGGAGAGTTTTTATCATAAATTGATGTTGAATCTCATCAAAGGCCTTCTCTGCATCTATTGAGATAATCATATGGCTTTTATTTTTCAATCTGTTAATGTGGTGAATTACATTGATGATTTACAGATATTGAAGAATCCTTGCATCCCTGGGATAAAGACCACTTGGTCATGATGTATGAGCTTTTTAATGTGCTGTTGGATTCTGATTGCTAGAATTCTGTTAAGGATTTTTGCATCTATGTTCATCAGTGATATTGGCCTGTAGTTTTCTTTTTTTGTGGCATCTTTGTCAGTTTTTTTTTTTCTGTGATATTTGCTTTATTGTGGCACTCTAAGGCATGCCTGCACTCACACAACACTGTGAATATCCTGTTGGATCAAACTGCTGTTGACAAAGCCATCTGCCATGGCTTGGTGCCCAAATACAAGGCCATGAGGGAGGCAAAGTTCAAGTTTGAGGCAATCAAAGACAGGCAAAACAAGAGGTTCTTCCCAGGCTGTGATTTTAGATGCTGCCTACATCATCAAAGCAACTTCCCAGGAGAAAAATAAACAGAAGGTAGTAATATGCAAAATACTCTTAAAAAAATTTTTTTTATGGAGAACTGTCATTAACACAGCAGGATCAGATATGATTATGAAAGATACAAAAAAAAAAAAATAAAAAGAATGTTAGCATTTAATAGAAATTAAAACCTGAGCTGAAGGCTGATCAAAATGTTTGATACTTGGCACTGTTCTCATGAAAGATAAGAAATTTGTTTGGTCTTATAAATAAGACAGGTAACTCAGAAAAAGTTAAACTTAGATTTCAAAAAAGCTACAATGCAGTAACACTTGACTTTTTCAAAACTTCACTATGCTACTGGCAAACATTTAAGACAACCAGGGTTATAAGAAGCTCTTGAAGGGGGAGGCAGGGAAGCATATAAATTGTAGATTTTTAATTTGCAAGTTGAGATTATTTTGAAGAAATAATTCTGTTTTATTTATTCATTTAGCTCTAAAAGGCTGGCTCGGCCTGTCAGAGCACAAGAGAGAGTTCAAAGACGTGGGTAAGGACTAACGTGAAGCCGTTCCAGCTTCTAGAAATGAGTGGCGCGGTGTCAGACCACCACAAAGGGCAGCATCAGCGGGGGGAGGAGGCCTGCAGTCGAACTCACTGCTCTCTGGCTTCCAGAGTGTCACTTACTAAGAATCTGATGAAAAATAGGGGTGCTCTTCTCCTTTAATTAGTAACTATCTATAAACAGAGAAATGAACAAAAAAAGCTAACACAAAGTGATGTACTTCACTGACTAAAAATCTGTGAATGTGAATTCATTTTAGTATGCTGAACCTTGAGACATACTTACAAACCAATGGGTAATATACTACAAAACTTTAAAAACATAAACTCTCATCTACAACAGAACTCTAAAACTGATGGAATTAATTTCTCCCTTTTAATTATTCTTTTCAAGGAAAGTCCTGAAACTGAGCAGTCACTGGAATTTCTACACCTTTACATGTCATCAAAACATTATATATATATATATATATTTGTAGAAATGATGCAGGAAGCAATTTCAAAAGAGCTCAAGGAACTTATGTTCTCTAGAAACACATTTCCTGTTTTTTGTACTGCAGGTTACATAAAAAATAAGGAAGGCTGGACTCATAATTTCTCTGATCCCAATGTCATTAAACTCCCAATGTCCTCATGCTAGGAAAGGATACAGTATTTAAGTACACTATTAAATTTAAAAAATACCTCCAGTTCTAAAAGAAACACTTTTTATTTTTTAAAAAAGGGCTGATGCAGTGCCCTTTACTTAGCGGAGACCAGCCACTGACTTCCTTCCTTTACCAGCTTTCCAAGATGACACCAAGCGAGTTTTTGCCCTAATGCTCTTGCCCCAGGCTTTCCGGGGCTGCTCTTCTTTGTGCACCTTCGTGTGCTGCCTGAGGTGTGAGCTCTGGCTGAAGCATTTGCCACATTCACTGCACTGGTAGGGCTTCTCCCCAGTGTGGGTTCGCTGGTGCTGAATGAGGTGGGAACTCTGGCTGAAGCACCGGCCACATTCGTCACAATGATAAGGTTTTTCTCCAGTGTGAATTCTCTGATGCTGAATGAGGTTTGAGCTCTGTTTAAACCTCTCTCCACACTCATCTCACCAATAGGGCTTCTCCCCGGTGTGGACGTGGCAATGCTGAATGAGGTTAGAACTCTGAAAGAAGCTTTTCCCACAATCGGCACACTTGTGGGACTTCTTTCCAGTATGGATCTTCTGGTGCTGGAAGAGAGTCGAGCTCTGACTGAAGCTCTTTTCACATTCAACACATTTATAAGGCTTTTCATCCAGGCCTCGTCTCAGTCTCCTGAAGCTTGAGTCAAATCGGACAGTCACCCCCCCATCTCTGCCGCTGCCGGCCGGTTCTGCGCTGGTTCTCATAGACTTTTCCTTGGCTTGAGCTCCGAGATATACCTCCTTTAGGTTTTCCTAACCGCATGGTGAAGAGCCAAATGTATTCTTAAGACAGGTTATGTCCTTCTTCTGAACGAGTGTTCCACTTCCTAGAGCTACACAGCTCAGAATTTTCGCCGCTGCCCTTGCTCACTCGCCCCGAGCCCTTCCCATCAGGTTTTGATATTAAGGTGATGGTGGCCTCATAGAATGAGTTTGGAAGTTTACCTTCCTCTGCAATTTTCTAGAAGAGTTTGAGTAGGATAGGTGTTAGCTCTTCTCTGAATTTTTGGTAGAATTCAGCTGTGAAGCCTTCTGGACCTGGGCTTTTGTTTGCTGGAAGATTTCTGATTACAGTTTCAATTTCCGTGCTTGTCATGGGTCTGTTAAGATTATCTATTTCTTCCTGGTTCAGTTTTGGAAAGTTGTACTTTTCTAAGAATTTGTCCATTTCTTCCACGTTGTCCATTTCATTGGCATATAATTGCTGATAGTAGTCTCATGATCCTTTGTATTTCTGTGTTCTGTTGTGATCTCTCCATTTTCATTTCTAATTTTATTGATTTGATTTTTCTCCCTTTGTTTCTTGATGAGTCTGGCTAAAGTTTGTCAATTTTATTTATCCTTTCAAAGAACCAGCTTTTAGCTTTGTTGATTTTTGCTATGGTCTCTTTTGTTTCTTTTGCATTTATTTCTGCCCTACTTTTTAAGATTTCTTTCCTTCTACTAACTCTGGGGTTCTCCAATTCTTCCTTTTCTAGTTGCTTTAGGTGTAGAGTTAGGTTATTTATTTGACTTTTTTTTTTTTTGTTTCTTGAGGTATGCCTGTATTGCTATGAACTTACCTCTTAGCACTGCTTTTATAGTGTCCCACAGGTTTTGGGTTGTGTTTTCATTTTCATTCATTTCTATGCATATTTTGATTTCTTTTTTGATTTCTTCTGTGATTTGTTGGTTATTTCGGCCCTTAAGTATAGCAGCAGCTTCAAAGTCTTCATCACTCTGTACCATGACAACCCACATGCCTATATTTCTGATGGAATTTGGTGAAACCATGCTGGGCAAGAAAGACCTTATCCTCCAAGTACTGTGGTTCTGCATTCTGATTGCCAATTACTGCCCAGGATCATTGAGGTGTAGGCATAGAAGTTGGCCACATTTGATTCAACCAGATGGACTGGGAGGCCTGGCATGCTGTGATTCATGGGGTTGCAAAGATTTGGACACGACTGAGGGACTGAACTGAATTGAATTGATCGCTATAAGAAGCAACTTCCATGGGTTTAAAAGGATAGGTCTATTGTTTTTTCTTTTTCCTTTTCCTCCGTTTGGAAGCCAGGCATTAATGAATCAGGCTATTAAAAAAAAAAAAAAAAAAAAAAACTCTTAGTGAAATTTAGAAAGTTATGTGCATGTCCCAGGGAAAGACAGTGGCTCATACAAATACCCAGGAAGACCCAAGGCTTTACCCTCAGCCTGATTTCTGGCAAAGAGAAACACTTCAACAACAGCAATAACAAAAATCAAACTGTTAACAAAGCAGCAAGTATGATTTCTGAAGTTAGAACACTACGAAAATCAAATGTACAGTGCTCAACAAGTATGAACTGTACAAAGGTAGATGAAAGTATGGTTAAATCAAAGAAACTAAATAAAATTAGAGAAGCCATTCCTGAGGGAGCCTGGATTTTGGAATTACTAGAAAAAATTTCCTTTAAAACCACTGTCTTGAAGATGCACAAAGAACTAAGGAAGACAATGGTAAAGAGAAGAAAATGATGTAGGAAGAAAATGAAATATGGATAATGAGAAAGAAATTATTTTTAAAAGGAGCCAAAAAAGAATTTTGGATGTAAAAATTGCAGTAACTGAAATGAAAAGTTCACCACAGGAGTTTAAAATCAGACATGAGCAGGCAAAAGCATCAACAAACTTGAAGAAAGAGTACTTGAAATTATCAAATTCAAGGAACAGAAAGAAAAATAAATGGAAAAAAATGGATAAAGCCTAAGAAACTTGCGAAACACCATCTTGTAAATGTGCAAACACATTGTGGGGATCCCAGAAAGGGAGAAATGGGCAAAAAGAATATTTAAAGAAATAATAGCTTAACACATCCCTAATTTAATAAAATACATAAATCTACAAATCCAAGTATTTTAGTGAATTTCAAGTAGGATAAATTCAAAGAGACCTACACCAAGACACACTGTACTCATGTTGTTGAAAAACTAAAGATAATGAGTGGCTAATGAAAGAAATAAGGTAAACAATTCATCACTTAAAAGATATCTTCAATAAAGTGATCAGCAAATTTCTCATCAGAAACTTTGGAAACCAAAGGCAGTGGATTGATAAATTCAAAGTGATGAAAGACAAAATTGTTAACTGAGAACTTTATATCAGGTAAAATGTCCTTCAAAAATGAAATAGAAAGTAAGACATTTCCAGGTAAACACAAGTTGAAGGATATCATTAACACTAGACTTCCCTGTAAAAAAATGCAAAAGGTAATCCTTGTTGAAAGGAAATGCTGCTAAACAGTAAAACCATGTGAAGAAATAAAGATCTGCAGTAAGGCAAAATTACAGTAAAGGAAAGTATAAAAGCTATAAAAAATTACAAAAATCAATTACTGCAATTTTAAGGTTGTAACTCCATTTTAAAAATTTCTCAATGATTAAAATAAAAAATCATAAAAACTAATTATTGATTGATGTAATTATTAACATAATGTATAAATATTAATTTGTCTCATCAATACAGAGAGAGTTGGATGGATCTGTAAAGAAGTACATTTTTTATGCTTTTGAAGCTAACAATCAATAGGTCAAAGAATGTCATACAAGTAATTTGAAAATATTTGTTTAAATGAATGAAACATGAGACACCAAAGCAAGAGATGTAGAGAAAGCAGAGGTTACAGAGAAATTAATAATAGCTGTCCTGTGTGACGTGGTATGTCTTTGTTCTTTGATTTGCATTTTCCTAGTGATTAATGGGGCTTCCCTTGTGGCTCAGCTGGTAAAGTGCCTACACTGAAAAATAAGAATGATCTAAAATTAATTACCATATCTTATACTTTAAAGAACTATGAAAAGAAGACAAACCAAACCAAAAGCTAGCAGAAGGAGAGAAACGATGAAGATTAGAGCAGAGATAAAATTTAAAAAAGAAAACAGAAAATCAATAAAACCAAAATCTAGTTCTTCGAAAAGGTTAACAAAATTATCAAAGCTTTAACTAGATCCCCAAAAAGGAAAAAAAAAAATTGTATGTGAATAATTTAAATCAGAAATGAACCTAACGGCTTACAGAGATAAAAATTATAAGAGGATATGATTGTGGAGGTATGGCCAAGATGGAACAGCAGGAAGACCCTCAGCTCAGCTTTTCCCTTAGGCAAAACAAAATAGCTCCTATTTGAAGAGTAACTATTGATGAGGACAAATAGAATAATAGCAATAAATATTTTCTACACCTAAATAAAAAAGAACCTCAGTGAGACAGATAGGAGGGATGGAGAAGTGGTACAATCAAGACTTATAGTCCCAACTGAGTCAATTAGCAGAGATGGTCCCATAGATGTGAAAAGTCTGAGACCAATATTGGGTTTCCCAGCCCAGGGATCCTGCGCTGGGAAGTCAAGTCCGAGAGCACTGGATTTGAAGGCCAATTACTTTCAGAAGAATCAGGGCTCATAGTAGTCAACACACAAACACAGAAAGTCCCACGCAACCTAAAATTGGGTTCCCCTAGAACATATGGCTTTCATTATTAGAGCAATTCAAAGCAATTTACATATTCAATGCATCTTACAGGTTTAATGCACTACCTATCAAAACTCTAACAGCCTTTTTGTAGAAATAAAAAATCCAATCCTCAACTCCATGTGTAACAGCAAGAATTGCAAATAGAAAAAAAATTTGAAAAACAACAAAATGAAAGGACTGATATTTTAAAGTACTGAAATTAGAAATATGCTATAAAACCTATAGGAAATTAACACTGTGGTGCTGGAGGAAAGGCAGACATACTACCCAATGGAATAAAAAAAAAAAGTAGAAATTTATCCTCACATATATGGTCAGTTGATTTTCAACAAGGATGCAATACCATTCACTAAGGGAAAGAACAGACTCTTCTCAACCGATAGTGCTGGAAAAATCTTGATATCTGCATGCAAAATACTAAAGATAGATCCTTTTATTACAGCATATACAAACATTAACTCAAAATGGATCAGAGACTTAAACTTTAGAAGTAAAACTATAACACTTGTATAAGAAAATTTTGTTCATTGGTATGACACCAAAAGCACATCAATAAAAGTTAAAAATAAATTGGACTACATCAAAGGCAGAACTTTTTTACATCAAAAGATGGTACCAAGAAAATAAAATACAATGTACAGATTGGGAGAAAATCTTTGCAAATAGTATCACTGATAAGAAATTAAGATACATGATACCTAAGAATACCTATAACTCAACAACAGCAACAAAAACACAATTGAAAAATGGGAGAGTACTTAAAAGATATCTTTCCAAAGAAGATTAAGAAATGGTCAAAAATTACATGAAAAAGGATGCTCAGTGTCCTTAATCATTACCAGCAGGATTTTTTACCAGCTGAACCACAGAGGAAGCCCCATTAATCATTAGAGAAATGCAAATCAAAGAACAAAGAAATACCACCTCACACAGAACAGCTAGTAAAGAAAGAAAAGACAAATGTTCATGGAGAAAGAAGACCTCTTATTGCTGATAGGAGAGAAAAATTATGCATCTTCTCTGAAAAACTTTTTTTTGGTTCCTCTGAAGGTTATGACCAGTACGTTCTCTTGGCAAAACTCTGTTAGCCTTTGACCCGTTTCATTCTGTACTCCAAGGCCAAATTTGCCTGTTACTTCAGATATTTCTTGACTTCCTACTTTTGCATTCTAGTCCCCTAGATGAAAAAGGCATCTTTTTTGGGTGTTACTTCTAGAAGGTCTTGTAGGTCTTCACAGAACCATTCAACTTCAGCTTCTTCAGCATTATTGGTTGGGACATAGGCTGGGATTTCTATGATATTGAACTGTTTGCCTTGGAAACAAAAAGAGATAATTCTGTCATTTTTGAGATTGCATCCAAGTACTGCATTTCAGACTCTTGTTGACTATGAGGTCTACTTCAATTCTTCTAAGGGATTCTTGCCCACAGTAGTAGATATAATGGTCATCTGAGTTAAATTCACCCATTCCAGTCCATTTTAGTTTGTTGATTCCTAGAATGTTGATGTTCAATCTTGCCATCTCCTGTTTGACCACTTCCAATTTGCCTTGATTCACGGACCTAACATTCCATGTTCCTAAGCAATATTGCTCTTTACAGCAGCAGACCTTGCTTCCATCACCAATCACATCCACAACTGGGTATTGTTTTTACTTTGGCTCTGTCTCTTTGTTCTTTCTGGAGTTAGTTCTCCACTGATCTCCAGTAGGACATGGGGCACCTACTGACCTGGGGAGTTCATCTTTCAGTGTCCTATCTTTTTGCCTTTTCATACTGTTCATGGGGTTCTCAAGGCAAGAATACTGATGTTGTTTGCCATTCCCTTCTCCTGTGGGCCATGTTTTGTCAGATCTCTCTACCATGATCTGTCCAGCTTGGGTGGCCCTACATGGCATGGCTCATAGTTTCATTGAGTTAGACAAGGCTGTGGATCATGTGATCAGATTGGTTAGTTTCCTGTGATTATGGTTTTCAGTCAGTCTGCCCTCTGATGGAGAAAGATAAGAGGCTTATGGAAGCTTGCTGATGGGAGAGACTGACTAAGGGGGAAGGAGAGTCTTGTTCTGATGGGCGGGGCCATGCTCAGTAAATCTTTAATCTAATTTTATGTTGAAAGGTGGGGCTGTGTTATTTGACCTAAGGCCAAACTATGGTGGAGGTAATGAAGATAATGGTGACCACCTTCAAAAGGTTCCATGCAAGCACTGTTACACTCACTTCCCTCAACCCTGGACTAAAAGAAAGCTGAGCACCGAAGAATTGATGCTTTTGAACTGTGCTGCTGGAGAATACTCTTGAGAATCCCTTGGACAGCAAGGAGATCCAAATAGTCCATCCTAAAGGAAATCGGCCCTGAATTTTCATTAGAAGGACTTATGCTGAAGCTGAAACTCCAATACTTTGGCCACTTGATGCGAAGAGCTGACTCATTTGAAAAGACCCTGATGCTGGAAAAGATTGAAGGTAGATGAAGTGGATGATAGAGGATGAGATGGTTGAATGGCATCACTGCCTCAATGAACATGAGTTTGAGTAATCTCTGGGAGTTGGTGATGGACAGGGAGGCCTGGCATGCTGCAGTCAATTGGGTCACAAAGAGTTGGACACAACTGAGCAACAGAACTGAACTGAACTGAAAGTTAAAGATGGAGCAATGATATAGCCCAAGAACGCTAATCCTGGTTATGTAGACAAAGGGATTGAAATCAGGGACTAAAACAAATACTTCCACACCAATGGTCACAGCAACATTATACACAATAGCAAAATGAATGGGTAAAAAAAAATGTGATATACACACAAAATGCAATATTATTCAGCCTTAAAAAGAAAGAAAATTCTGGCATGTTACAACATCTATAAACCATGAAAACATAAAGCTAAGTGACATAGTGCAAAGAAAGAAATAGATAAATACTGTATGATTTCACTTAGCTATCTAGAGTAGTCAAATTCATAAAGACAGAAGTGGAATATACATTACTGGGGCTAGAGAATGGAGAGAATAGGGAGTTTCTGCTTAAAAATACAGTTTATGTAGGAAAGATGAAAACATTTGGGTATAGCGAGCAATGATTTTTTCACAATACTGTGGATGTAATTATGCCACCAAATTCTATACTTGCAATACTTCAAAGTGATAAATATCATCATATATATTTTACTATAATAAAAGAGACAATTCTTTATTCTATGTTACTGCCAAGTATACTTATAACAAAGTCAAAGAACCACCAATTTCTTAGTATCTCTTCCCTTTGCCTCTGAAAACTTTGTTTCAAAAATCTCCTTTACCAGAATGGCCTAATAACACCAATATGAAATTGTTTCTGGTACAGATTATTTTTTTCTCTTTATCTCCTAAATGAGAATCATCCTGAAGATGATAGCCTATTGACTGGGATTATTGCAAGCATTTGAAAATATGGTTGTAGTGTCAATGGTTTAAAACATTAATTACTTAATCACTCACAACCTCAGTTTTCCTATCTATTTCCAGGAGGTACTGAGCAAGATTAATTGCAAGTCAATTGCCTCCTTCTGATGAGATGTGATTTTTAAAATCTTCAAATATATAAAGGCATTTATCTGAGCTTCCCTGGTGACTCAAATGGTAAAAAATCTGCCTGCAATGTGGGAGACCTGGATTTGATCCCTGGGTTAGGAAGATTCCCTGGAGAAGGGAATGGCTACCAACTCCAGTATTCTTGCTTGGAGAATCACGTGGACAGAAGAGCCTGGCAGGCTGCAGTCCAGGGGATCACAAAGAGTTGGACAGGACTGAGTGACTTTTTTTTTTTTTTTTTAATCTTAATAGGTTCTGTGGAGATACACAGGGAGGAAACCAGAAACATTAGGAGCCAATACCTGGCTGTATGAATGGATTCAATAGAATGATCTTGATAAGACCAGAGAAGCAAAATTAAGTGGAACTGAATAAGGGGTAACCTGAAGGATTACTCAGTAACAAATAAATTCAGCAAATTTGTATTCAAAATAAGTTAAAAAAAAAAAACCCACCTTGATTTACTCTTTACATTTCTTCTGGAGCTTGTTAAAGAAAAAATTATTCATGACACTTGATAAGATTATAAGGCACATTTTATTCAAGACCATCAGGATGAATATAGTTACTACTGCAATGAACTTTTACAGTAATACAGAGAGATTGGGCTAAACTCTGAATGCAAAGAGGAAACTTGGGAAATTTATAACAGAACTGCTGAGTACAGGGTTGGGGCTGGGGGAGGAGACAGTAGATGGAAAATTACTAAGGAGAAACATCAGGGGCATGGAAGAACCCTGACAAACTGACTTAACTGGATTCTTGCTAAAGGTAGGCTAGGTTCATCAGACATCATGTGAGGGATGATGAAGTATGAAGCAACAGCTACATAGTGTGATCAGATATCAAGGTTGGAAGAGTCTAGCTAAACTTACTTAATAGGATGCTTGGTAAAGTTGGGCAATGCAGAAATAAACAAAGAAACCCTCTAATCAGGTCCTAGTTGAGAAAAATTTTAGAGGAGCTTAACTAGACTTTGGTCAAGGATAGAATCTTTGTGAAGCTATAACGTAAATATGGAATCTATAATATTCTTTTTTATGACACAATCTCTCTCTCAGAATCAGAGTCAGGGAAAGTACCTTTATATCAGGCTCTCATTAACTTTTGCATAAAATATTTCAGCAACCTCCTGACTTTCTGCATGTATTTTCTCCACCTCTCATCTCTTCCCCTAACTACAACTATTTGAAAAAAATCTGATACACCATTTCACCAGCTATAATACTATAAGTGGCTCCATATTACTTAAAATAAAGGGCAGATTTCCATTGTTTAAAACAGAAATCTCACAGTCTTGCCTGGGTCTATTTTTCTAGCCTGTAATGCCAGCACTCTCACATTGAAACCCTGAATATATCTCCTCCCTTCCCCATCCACACAGGTTTTTTTTTTTTTTTTTTAACATCCCTCAGTCCTGTTTATTGAAGTTATCTCATCCCAACAACTTGTCCAATGTAAGTACTCTACATCATTTAACTCTGCACAAACCTTTCAGAGCTTTTTGGAATGACTTAATAGCTGGAATAACTAATTGCTGCTTTCTTAGAGCCTATAGAAATTTATATATGACCTCATGGCACAGAATTATACAGATGTTACCTAATTGAATTAATGATTTATAAACGTGTCACAATTTTCTGTTTGTGAAACTCTTACAACTTAGAATAATGCAATTTTTTTCTTTAGGTCACCCCCAAACCAGAGCTTTTATTTCTTACTGTGAAACTAATGGTATCTATGAAGCTATTTACAATGGAGTCCCTATGGTGGGAATTGCCATGTTTGGTGATCAACATAATATTTCTTGTGTAAAAGTCAAAGGGGCAGTTGTTGAATTAGACTTGCACAGAATGATGAGTTCTGATCTGCTTAACGCTTTGAAAGCAGTTAACAACCCTTTGTGATTATAGAATATATAACTCTTCTGAGAAGCATCAGTATTTTAAAATGAGTAAGTCGTTTCACTCAACTAAATTGATTACTTTTTTCCCAGGATGTGGCTAACATAAAATATGATTGTCTTATACATCTCAGATTCTGTAAATGCATTTGATTCACCTGGGCAATAGATTACTGGGCAATAAATTCCAACCACAAACAAATACTAAATATATTTAAAGAAACTAAGTTATTATTAAATATTATTATTTCAATTAATAGTATTTATTGTTTGTTTTTTTAACATTGCAGATATTATCACTATAAAGAATTTAGGTGATATGACAGAAACAGAAATAAAAATGAAAATTCACTTAACTCTCCTCATGTAGCTATAACCAATTAACAGAAGAAATAATACCTCTATTATTTCCTTGTGCTAATTTATAAATAGGAAAAGAAAAATAATTTTATAAAAATGTGATGGTGCTACTTTTTAATTTAAAGTATTTCAAGAGAAATTAACCAGGCTCCCTGTCCCCTGGTAAAGATCAACAATTAGACACTGTTCATAAAGAAAAATATCTCTGTGAGAGCTCTAAAGTCTATGTAAGAAATTTTAGCAACATGGTGGAGCAAGCATACAATCAGAAAGACCTGAGAATAATCACAGGAGAACAGTGAATACAGCTTTATTATGCCTGCATAATCCTCTCCAAGGCCATGATTGTTCACCTCCAAAAGAAAACTTCCCAGCTAGCAAGAGTTCCTTATGGGAAAGGAGGAGTAAATTGAGTGACTAACTTCTAAAGCCATTTGGGATACAGAAATAGAAAACAAACAAACAAACAAACTTAAGTTGTTACAAACCCACAAAAGATCTCAAATAGCCAAAGAAGTCCTGAGAAAGAAGAAAGAAGCTGAAGGCATCTCAGTTCCTATTTCAAATTATGCTACAAAGTTATAGTGATTTCAAAAGTATGGTACTAGCACAAAAACAGACACATCTACCAATGGAGAGGAACGAGAGCACTGAAATACACCCTCACATACCAAACAGTAATTTGAAAAGAGAACCAAAATAGTCAATAGGAAAATGGTTGTCTCTTCATTAAATGGTACTGGGATAAATTGCTAATAATATGAAGGAGAATGAAGTTTGAGCCCCTATATTCCATCACTTACAAACACTGACTAGAAATACATTAAATACTTAAACATAACATTAAACCATGAAACTCCCAAAAGAAAATATAGGGGAAAAAAATCTCCTTGACTAAAGAAGACACACAAATGGCTAATAAGTATATGAAAAGGGGCTTGATGTCATTAAGCATAAGTTCAGTTGAGTTCAGTTCAGTCCTTCAGTTGTGTCTAACTCTTTGCTACCCCATGGACTGCAGCACGCCAGGCCTTCCTGTCCATCACTAACTCCTGGAGTTTACTCAAACTCATGCCCATTGAATTGGTGAGGCTATCTCCAACCATCTGATCCTCTGTTGTCCCCTTCTTCTCCTAGCTTCAATCTTTCCCAGCATCAGGATCTTTTCCAGTGAGTCAGTTCTTCACATCAGGTGGCCAAATTATTGGAGTTTCAGCTTTAGCATCAGTCCTTCCAATGAATGTTTAGGACTGATTTCCTTTAGGATGGACTGGTTGGATCTGCTTGCAGTCCAAGGGACTCTCAAGAGTCTTCTCCAACACCACAGTTCAAATGCATCAATTCTTTGGCATTCAGCCTTCTTCACAGTCCAACTCTCACATCCATACATGACCACAGGAGAAACCATAGCCTTGACTAGACGGACCTTAGTCGGCAAAGTAATGTCTCTGCATTTCCATATGCTATCTAGGTTGGTCATAACTTTTCTTGCAAGGAGTAAGCGTCTTTTAATTTCATGGCTGCAGTCATCATCTGCAGTGATTTTGGAGCTCAAAAAAATAAAGTCTGACACTATTTCCACTGTTTCCCCAACTATTTCCCATGAAGTGATGGGACCGGATGCCATGATCTTCGTTTTCTGAATGTTGAGCTTTAAGCCAACTTTTTCTCTCTCCTCTTTCACTTTCATCAAGAGGCTTTTTAGTTCCTCTTCACTTTCTGCCATAAGGGTGGTGTCATCTGCATATCTGAGGTTATTGATATTTCTCCTGGCAATCTTGATTCCAGCTTGTGTTTCTTCCAGTCCAGCATTTCTCATGATGTACTCTGCATAGAAGTTAAATAAGCAGGGTGACAATATACAGCCTTGACATACTCCTTTGCCTATTTGGAACCAGTGTGCTGTTCTATGTCCAGGTCTAACTGTTGCTTCCTGACCTGCATACAGATTTCTCAAGAGGCAGGTCAGGTGGTCTGGTATTCCCACCTCTTTCAGAATTTTCCACAGTTTATTGTAATCCACACAGTCAAAGGCTTTGGCATAGTCAATAAAGCAGAAATAGATGTTTTTCTGGAACTCTCTTGCTTTTTCCATGATCCAGCAGATGTTGGCAATTTGATCTCTGGTTCCCCTGCCTTTTCTAAAACCAGCTTGAACATCAGGGAGTTCACGGTTCACGTATTGCTGAAGCCTGGCTTGGAGAATTTTGAGCATTACTTTACTAGCATGTGAGATGTGTGCAATTGTGTGGTAGTCTGAGCATTCTTTGGCATTGCCTTTCTTTGGGATTGGAATGAAAACTGAACTTTTCCAGTCCTGTGGCCACTGCTGAGTTTTCCAAATTTGCTGGCCTATTGAGTGCAGCACTTTCACAGCATCATGTTTCAGGATTTGAAACAGCTCAACTGGAATGCCATCACCTCCACTAGCTTTGTTCATAGTCATGCTTTCTAAGGCCCACTTGACTTCACATTTCAAGATGTCTGGCTCTAGGTTAGTGATCACATCATGATTATCTGGATCATGAAGATCTTTTTTGTACAGTTCTTCTGTGTATTCTTGCCACCTCTTCTTAATATCTTCTGCTTCTGTTAGGTCCAGATCATTTCTGTCCTTTATCGAGCCCATCTTTGCATGAAATGTTCCCTTGGCATCTCTAATTTTCTTGAAGAGATCTCTTGTCTTTCCCATTCTGTTGTTTTCCTCTATTTCTTTGCATTGATTGCTGAAGAAGGCTTTCTTATCTCTTCTTGCTATTCTTTGGAACTCTGCATTCAGATGCTTATATCTTTCCTTTTCTCCTTTGCTTTTCGCCTCTCTTCTTTTCACAGCTATTTGTAAGGCCTCCCCAGACAGCCATTTTGCTTTTTTGCATTTCTTTTCCATGAGGATGGTCTTGATCCCTGCCTCTTGTATAATGTCATGAACCTCATTCCATAGTTCATCAGGCACTCTGTCTATCAGATCTAGGCCCTTAAATCTATTTGTCACTTCCACTGTATAATCATAAGGGATTTGATTGAGGTCATACCTGAATGGTTTAGCGGTTTCCCCTACTTTCTTCAGTTTAAGTCTGAATTTTGCAATAAGGAGTTCATGATCTGAGCCACAGTCAGCTCCTGGTCTTGTTTTTGTTGACTGTATAGAGCTTCTCCATCTTTGCCCGCATAGAATATAATCAATCTGATTTCAGTGTTGACCATCTGGTGATGTCCATGTGTAGAGTCTTCTCTTGTGTTGTTGAAAGAGGGTGTTTGCTATGACCAGTACATTTTCTTGGCAAAACTCTATTAGTCTTTGCCCTGCTTCATTCTGCATTCCAAGGCCAAATTTTCCTGTTACTCCAGGTGTTTCTTGACTTCCTACTTTTCATTCCAGTCCCCTATAATGAAAAGGACATCTTTTTGGGGTGTTAGTTCTGAAAGGTCTTGTAGGTCTTCATAAAACTGTTCCACTTCAGCTTCTTCAGCATTACTGGTTGGGGCATAGACTTGGATTACTGTGATATTGAATGGTTTGTTTTGGAGAGAAACAGAGATCATTCTGTCGTTTTTGAGATTGCATCTAAGTACTGCATTTCAGACTCTTTTGTTGACCATGATGGCTACTTCATTTCTTCTGAGGGATTCCTGCCCGCAGTAGCAGAATAATGGTCATCTGTGTTAAATTCACCCATTCCAGTCCACTTTAGTTCGCTGATTCCTAGAATGTCGATGTTCACCCTTGCCATCTCTTGTTTGACCACTTCCAATTTGCCTTGATTCACGGACCTGACATTCCAGGTTCCTATGCAATATTGCTCTTTACAGCATCGGATCTTGCTTCTGTCACCAGTCATATCCACAACTGCGTATTGTTTTTGCTTTGGCTCCATCCCTTCATTCTTTCTGGAGTTATTTCTCCACTGATCTCCAGTAGCATATTGGGCACCTAATGGCCTGGGAAGTTCCTCTTTCAGTATCCTATCATTTTGCCTTTTCATACTGTTCATGAAATTCTCAAGGCAAGAATACTGAAGTGGCTTGCCATTCCCTTCTCCAGTGGACCAAGTTCTGTCAGACTTCTCCAACATGACCTGCCCATCTTGGGCTGCCCCGCATGCATGGCTTGATTTCATTGAGTTGGACAAGGCTGTGGTCCTAGTGTGATTAGATTGACTAGATTTCTGTGAGTATGGTTTCAGTGTGTCTGCCCTCTGATGCCCTCTTGCAACACCTACCATCTTATTTGGGTTTCTCTTACCTTAAGCATGGGGTATCTCTTCATGGCTGCTCCAGCAAAGCACAGCCACTGCTCCAGCAAAGCACAGCCACTGCTCCTGCAAAGCACAGCCACTGCTCCTTACCTTGGACGAGGGTTATCTCCTTACAGCTGCCGTTCCTGACCTTCAACGTGGGATAGCTCCTCTAGGCCCTAATGCATTAGTTTCAGACAATGACAAAAATTTAATCAATAGTCAACCTAGGAAAAAAATGGAAAATTTTATCAGTTCCAATCTGAGGATTATAATCCTAGAGAAAATCTGGCAAGAAACTCTGAAGAATGGTCCGCCCATTAGAAGTTAAAGAACTGTCATATAAGTTTTTGAGGGAAAGGGTTATACATGAGTGGGTTATATATCTGAACATTGTATTGCCAGTTTATGTAGTCCTAAAAAATGATAAGCTTCCATAAACCTCTTATCCTTATTCATCAGAGGGCAAGTGAAAGTGAAAGTCACTCAGTCCTGTCTGACTCTTTGCAATCCTATGGACTATACAATCCATGGGATTCTCCAGGACAGAATATTGGAGTCGGTAGCTTTTTGCTTCTCCAGGGTATCTTCCATCCCAGGGATCAAACTCAGTTCTTCACTCAGTTGTGTCTTACTCTTTGTGATCCCATGGACTATACAGTCCATGTAATTATTCAGGCAAGAATACTGGAGTGGGTAGCCTTTCCCTTCTACAGGGTATCTTCCAACCCAGAGATCAAACCCAGGTCTCCCACATTGCAGGCAGATTATTTACCAGCTGAGCTACCAGGGAAGCCCCATCAGAGGACAGACAGAATGAAAACTATAGTCACAGAAAACTAACCAAACTGATTACAAGAACCACAGCCTTGTAGAACTCAATGAAACTATGAGCCATGCCATATAGGGACACCCAAGATGGATGAGTCGTGGTGGAGAGTTCTGACAAAACATGGTCCACTGGAGAAGGGAATGGAAAACCACCTCAGTATTCTTGCCTTGAGAACCCCATGAGAGTATGAAAAGGAAAAAAGATATGACACTGGAAGATAAACTCCCCAAGTCAATATGTACCCAATATGCTACTGAAGAAGAGTAGAGGAATAACTCCAGATAGAATGAAGAGATAGAGCCAAAGTAAAATCATCACCCAGCTGTGGATGTGACCAGTGGTGGAAGTCAACTGTGATGCTGTAAAGAACAATATGGCGGTAAGGAAAAATATTGCAAGGAACCTGGAATGTTAGGTCCATAAATCAAGGCAAATTGGAAATGGTCAAATAGGAAATGGCAAGAATGAACATAGACATTTTTGGAATCTGTGAACTAAATGGACTAGAATGGGAGATTTTGACTCAGAAGACCATTATATCTACTATTGTGGGCAAGAATCACTTAGAAAAAATGGAATAGCCCTCATTGTCAACAGAATAGTCTGAAATACAATACTTGGGTCCAATCTCAAACATGACAGAATGATCTCTGCTCATTTCCAAGGCAAACCATTCAATATCACAATAATCCAAGTCTTATGCCCCAACCACTAATGACAAAGAAGCTGAAGTTGAATAGTTCTATGAAGACCTACAAGACCTTCTAGAACTAACACTGAAAAAAGATGTCCTTTTCATCAGAGGGGGTTGGAATGCAAAGTAAAAAATCAAGAAATACCTGGAGTAACAGAAAAGTTTAGCCTTGGGGTACAAAATGAAGCAGCAAAGGCTAGCAGGGTTTTGCAAGAGAATACACATTCTTCCAACAACACAAGAGGCAGTGCTACAAATGGACATCACCAGATGGACAATACCAAAATCAGATTGATTATATTTTTTCCTGGAGAATATTGTGAGGCTCTATGCAGTCAGCACAAACAAGACTGGAAGCTGATTGTGGCTCAGAACACCAACTCCTTATTGCCAAATTCAGACTTAAGTTGAAGAAAGTAGGGAAAACCACTGCACGATTCAGGTATGACCTAAAACAAATCCTTTATGATTATACAGTGGAAGTGACAAATAGATTAATGGGATTAGATCTGATAGACAGAGTGTCTGAAGAACTTTAGATGGAGGTTCATGATATTGTACAGGAGACAGTGATCAAGATCATCTCCAAGAAAAAGAAATGCAAAAAAGCAAAATGGTTTTCTGAGGAGACCTTACAAATAGCTGAGAAAAAAAGGGAATTGACAGGCAAAGAAGAAAAGGAAAGATATATCCAAATGAAGGCAGAATTCCAAAGAATAGCAAGGAAAGAAAAGAAAGCTTTCCTTCCTAAGTGATCAATACAAAGAAACAGGAAAACAATAGAATGGGAAAGACTAGAGACCTCTTCAAGAAAATTAGGGATACCAAAAGAATATTTCTTGCAAAAATGGGCACGACAAAGGACAGAAATGGTATGGACCTAACAGAAGCAGAAGATATTAAGAAAAAGTGGCAAGAATACACAGAAGAACTATACAAAAAAAAAAAAAAAAAAAAAGATCTCAATGACTCAGATAACCTCGATGGTGTGATCACTCACCTAGAACCAGACAACCTAGAGTGTGAAGTTAAGTGGGCCTTAGGAAGCATCGCTATGAACAAAGCTAGTGGAGGTGATGGAATTCCAGCTGAGCTATTTCAAATTCTAAAAGATGATGCTGTTAATGTGTGGCACTCAATATGCCAGCAAATATGAAAAACTTAGCAGTGGTCACCAGACTGGAAAAGGTCAGTTTTCATTCTAATCCCAAAGAAAGGCAATGCCATAGAATGTACAATCTACTACCCAACTGTACTCAGCTCACAAGCTGGCAAAGTATTGCTCAACATTCTCTGAGTGAGGCTTAAATAGTATGTGAAGTGAGAGCTTCCTGATGTTCAAGATGGATTTAGAAAACACAGAGGAACCAGAGGTCAAATTGCTCACATCCGTTGGATCATAGAAAAGGCAGGAGAGTTCCTGAAAAACATCTGCTTTACTGACTACTCCAAAACCTTTGATTTTGTGGTTCACAAGAAACTGTGGAAAATACCAGACCACCTTACCACCTTACTGGCGTCCTGAGAAATCTGTATGCAGGTCAAGAAGTAACAGTTACAGCCAGACAGGGAACAATGGACTGGCTCCAAATTGGGAAAGGAGTACATGAAAGTTGTATATTGTCACCCTGCTTATGTGAAATGCTGGGCTGGAAGAAGCACAAGATGAAATCAAGATTTCTGGGAGAAATATCAATAACCTCAGATATGCAGATGACACCACCTTTATGGCCAAAAGTGAAGAGGAACTGAAGAGCCTCTTGATGAAAGTGAAAGAGGAGAGTGAAAAAGATGGCTTAAAACTCAACATTCAAAAAACAAAGATCATGGCATCCGGTCCCATCACTTCATGGCAAATAGATAGGGAGACAATGGAAACAGTGACAGACTTTATTTTTGGGGGCTCCAAAATCACTGTAGATGGTGACTGCAGCCATGAAATTAAAAGATGATTACTCCTTGAAAGAAAAGCTATGACCAACCTAGATAACATATTAGAAAACAGAGACATTACTTTGCAAAACATAGGTCCATCTAGTTAGAGCTATTGGTTTTCCAGTAGTCATGTATGGGGGTGAGAGCTGGACTATAATGAAAGCTGAACGTTGAAGATTGATGCCTTTGACTGAGGGGTTGAGTTTATAGAGGTGTTTTTTTTTTTCCCCCCATCAAAGCTGTTGTTTTTCATTTTAATCCATAATACAAAGTACACAATTTAAAGTTCATCCCAACCTACTATGAACTGATTGAGAAAGTTGAGAGATCTTTGGATTGTGAGTTTCACGCACTTGACTTAAGCCCAGATTTAATTCTGGGAAGAAATAGCCATGAAGACTGTGAAAGTCTTCTGCATCCTTTTCGTGCTGCATCTATGTCTCTTTGACTCTGGGAGAATGGGCAAAGTTCTTGCATGGCCTGTGGTTTTAGTCATTGGATTAATTTACAAGTTATTCTAGAAGAACTTCACCATCATGGACATGAGATAACTGTCTTGATACCTTCACCAAGTCTTCTGATTGATCATACCAAGGTTCCCTATAATGTGGAGATCCTCCAACCTTCTATGGAAGAGCTCAGTACCATTCTCTATGAAGCTTCTTTTGACATGTCAAAATTCTCATGGTGGGAAATGCAAATAAAACTGGCAAACATAGGCAGAAAATTTTTATTAACAACCAAAAGAGTGTGTGACAGTGCTGTCACTAACAAGGAGTTACTTAGCAGGCTACAGGCAGCCAAGTTTGATGTCTGTATTGCTGACCCTTTAAGATTTTGTGGGGAATTGGTGGCTGAACTCCTGAATATTCTATTTATATATACTTATCGGTTTTTCTCTGGGAATGTCATTGAAAGACTATGTGCTGGGCTTCCTATGCCTTCTTCATATGTTCCTGGTGTCACATCAAGACTGACAGACAACATGACTTTTATACAAAGGCTGGAGAACTGGTTACTGTATACAGTGAATGACATGATATATTCATATTATGTATTTCCAGAATGGGATGAATATTACAGCAAGGTCTTAGGTAAGGGAAATGTGTATATAGTAAGTATTCTTATATACTATGAAAAATGTAAATATTTATCTGACTGTATGAAAACTTACAAAAGGTATTTTAGGTGAAGAAGATCCAAGCTTCTGTGGCTACACTGTTTTGAATTTTAAAAGTAATAACATGCCTTTTTATGGTTTTGTGTTATATGATTAAATACTGATAATATATCCAAGAAGGAATATTCTCTATACTCATGCATAATATTTTGGAGTGTCTGGAGAACCCAAATCAGACAGTGTGCTTGATTTCTGTAACCTTGGATTAGTTTTCTGTTTTTTACTTCTGCTCTTATGCAGACTACTTTCTTTCTGATTAACTTGCACCTTCTAAGGATTTATATTTGTTTTCTATGAAGTAATGATTACTTGGTGGCCAGGTTTGCAATGCAAGCAAACCTGAAAATAGAAAATATATAATGTAGTTTGGTTTCATTTTCTCTTGTGAAGGAATGGTTACTTAGTGGCCAAGTTTGCAATTGTAGGCATGAAAATAGAAAATAAATAATGTAGTTTGGTTTCATTTTCTCTTGTCTTCTAAAGTGTTAAAACAAGAAGTTTTTTTTTTTCTTTTTTTGAAGGGTCATAGTTCTAACTTTTTTTTAACTCACCTCAGTGTTTTGTTCTTGTTGTTCTATTTAAAATTGCATTAGAGGTCAACTAGTGACTTTTGACCCTGAGTACAAAATTTTTGTCTATTTTATCAAGTCCATCTATCCCATTTTCCTTTTGAATAATTTATTTTTTATTATGTTAAGGTGATTATGTTAAGGAAGTTTTGCATAAGGGATAAATTACCCTTGAGAAAGCAGAATCTTTCTCATATTTTCTTTAGCTAGATTTTTTGAGATCCCCTGGGGAAGGGAAAGGATACCCACTACAGTATTTTGGCCTGGAGAATTCCATGGGCTATATAGTCCATGGGGTCACAAAGAGTCAGACACGACTGAGCGACTTTCACTTTTACTTTCTGATTGATTTTTTTTTTTTTTGAGTTATTATTAGCATGTAACCCCACTCCAGTACTCTTGCCTGGAAAATCCCATGGACGGAGGAGCCTGGTGGGCTGCAGTCCATGAGGTCGCTAAGAGTCAGACAGGACTGAGCGACGTCACTTTCACTTTTCACTTTCATGCATTGGAGAAGGAAATAGCAACCCACTCCAGTGTTCTTGCCTGGAGAATCCCAGGGACGGGGGAGCCTGGTGGGCTGCTGTCTATGGGGTCGCACAGAGTCCAACAGGACTGAAACGACTTAGCAGCAGCAGCAGCAGCAGCAACATTGTATTAGTTGCAGTTGGTGACAAAAATGTTAATTAATAGTCAACCTAGGAAAGAAACGGAAAATTTTATTTGAGCCAATCTGAGGATTATAACCCTGGAGAAAATTTGTCAGGAATCTCTGAGGAATGTTCTGCCCATTAGAAGTTAAAGAATTGTCATATAAGTTTTTGAGAGAAAGGGTTATACATCACAACATTTGATTGCCAGTTTATGTAGTCCTAAAAAATGAGTAGTGGGTCATTGTGACCCCTGAAGAGGTTAAGGAAGGAATGTTACCTCCTAAGGAGTTACCTTGCTAGTGCAAGGAGGAAAATTTTTCTTTTTTGTAAGCAAGCTTTCCTGTGTCTTCTGAGGGGATCTAGTTAATGTATAATGCAGATGCACACTGAAGACTAAAACAGGGAGTGCGTCAACTGGCAGATAAATTTTTATGCAAAATTTTTCCGTCCTGCTTTAAAATAATTTTGTTTCAACAGAGGTTTACAACAAAATGATTAGATATTTGTACATGTTGTGAAATAATCACGACAATAACTCTAGATAATATCCATCACTACACATAAATACAAATGGTTTTTACTTGAGAACTCTTAATATCTATTTCTTGGAAGTTAAGTCACTCAGTTGTGTTCGACTCTTTGCAACCCCGTGGACTGTAGCCCACCAAGCTTCTCCATACATGGGATTCTCCAGGCTAGAATACCGGAGTGGGTTGCCATTTCCTTCTCCAGGGGATCTTCCCAACCCAGGGATCAAACCCAGGTCTCCTGCATTGCAGGCAGACACTTTAACCCCTGAGCCACCAGGGAAGCCTATTTTCTTAGTACCTTTCAAATATAATACAGTATTAGTGACTAGAGTCACCAGATTATAAATTACACTCCCTAATTACTTACTTTAGAACTGGAACTTTGTACCATTTGACCACTTTCACCTACCTATTGTGACCATGACCCAACCCTAGCATCTGGCAATCACCAATCTTCTCAGTGTCTATAGCTTGTTGTAGTTTTTCTTTTGTTTTCTCTTTAAAATCCATATATAAGTGATATATTTTCCTATCTTACTTCACTTAACATCATATCCTCAACGTCCATCCAGTTGAGGCAAATGGCAAGTTTTCCTTGTTACTCATGACTTAATAATATTCCACTCCATCTGTCATCATGTTTTCTTTATACATTCACCTATTTATAAACACCTAAGTTGTTTCCATGTTTCTGGCTATTGTAAACAATGCTTCAATGAGCCTGAGAGTGCAGTGATCTGTTTTTTGTTTGTTTGTTTTGCTTTATTCTTTTAAAATATTATATCCAGAAGTGGAAATTTTGGATCATATGTTAGCTTTATTTTTAAATTTTGAGGAATCACCATCACATTTTCCATATTGGCTGTATTAATTTACATTTGCATTAACAGTGTTAAGGTGTCTCTTTTAACTACCTACTCACTAACATTTGTTGTCTCTTATCGTTTTGATGATCACCATTATAACAGGTACGAGATGTTACTTCCTTGTAGCTTTGCTTTGAGTTTTCTTGGTGACTAGTAACATTGAGCATTATTTCATATTCTTATTAACTATTTGAATCTTTTCTTCAAAAATTGTTTATTCAGGTCTTCAGCTAATTTTTTAAGGAATTATTTTTTTTGTGGTATTGAATTTTATGAGTTCTCCCTATATTTTAGATGGTAACACCTAGCTGAGAAAAGATAAGCAAAAGGCAAAGGAGAAAATGAAAGATATACCTATCTGAATACATAGTTCCAAGGAATACAAGTGAGAGATAAGAAACTCCTACTAAGTGATCTATACAAAGAAACAGAGGAGAACAATAGAATGGGAGATCTCTTTAAGAAAATTAGAGATACCAAGGGAATGTTTCATGCAAAGATGGGCACAAAAAAGGGCAGAAATGGTATGGACCTAACAGAAGCAGAAGATATTAAGAAGAGGTGGCAAGGATACACAAGAGAACTATACAAAAAAGATCTCTATGACCTAGATAATCTCTACTGTGTGATCACTCACAGAGAGCCAGACATACTGGAATGAAAAGTCAAGTGTCATAGGCTGCCTTCTTGTTTTGTTGATCTTTTTTTTCTTTCTGTGCAGTGTGCAGTAACTTCTAGTTGTAAGTAGTTCCACTTGTTCATTTTTAATTTTGTTACTTATATTTTAGGTGTCATATTTAAATTCACTGCCATGATGAATGTCAAAAATTATTTCCCATTGTTTTCTTTGAGGAATTTTGTGGTTTTAGGTCTTATATTTAAGCCTTGTCTATTTTAATATAATTTTGTAGTAGAGTGATTTCATTGAATATTTTTGGCTCCCTTGTGAAATACTAGTTGACTACATATGCAGTTTATCTTTGGGCCTTTGCTTCTGTTCTAATGGACCTGGTGACTGTTTTTAAACCTATGTATTGCTTTGATTACTATAGGTTTATAATATTCTTTAAAATTAGAGTGTGTGATGCCTACAGCTTTTCATTTCTCAGGAATGATTTGTCCATTTGGAACTTTTTCATTTTCATATGAATTTTTATTATTTTTCTTGTTACTGATTTTAACAGATGTATCTCTAATACTCTATCATTACTAAAAATTGTGTTTATTCCTAAAAAGTTAAAAAAATTATAGCTATGATCTCTTATTTTATATAGCCACTTCCTTTTTTGAGTATCTATTCAATATTTCCTCTGAGAAATTATTCAACAACTCAAAAACAATATGAATGCTTCTAATGAACTGTGCTGCCTGGCAATATGTAATATGTTAAAAAAAAGTCATATGACCTAATCAAGGTCGGCATGTTGCACTGAAACTTCTTCTGGGCATTTTGTGACAAAAACAGGTTCTTATATCTCTAGACATGGCCCTATAAAATGTGGGTGGAAACCATCACACATCCATGTTGAGAGTTCAAGCTACAAAAGGCAACACTAAGAAAAAAATAACTTAAAATTTCATCTAGATTACATTTTCTGATCATGGATTAAGCCTTGATTGATGTACAACTTGGTTGAACTTGTTTGTTTACTTCTGGTCCCAGCAGTCTGACACTCAGTTTAGGAACATCTTTTTGAGTGATGCCTTATTGATAGGGTATTACTCTGTCCCTGATTCTTCCATAGTTATTAGCAACTTAGAATATATATATATTTTTTGGTGGACTATATCAATAATCTGAGAAGAGTAAAAACTTGATAAATAGAAGAACCACATTTCTTTTACTCTCATAAATGTTAAAATGCTCTAAGATATAGATATAATTTAGCTATTCAGAATTTAAAATCTTCATTATGTTATGTACTGCAAGTATGTTTTACAAACTTTAAAAATATAACACATAATTTATAAAATTATTCATTAAAACATGTCATGCTGCTGTTGCTGCTGCTAAGTCACTTCAGTCATGTCCAACTCTGTGCGACCCCAGAGACGGCAGCCCACCAAGCTCCCCCGTCCCTGGGATTCTCCAGGCAAGAACACTGGAGTAGGTTGCCATTTCCTTCTCCAATGCATGAAAGTGAAAAGCGAAAGTGAAGCTGCTCAGTCGTGTCCGACTCTTAGTGACCCAATGGACTGCAGCCCATGAGGGTCCTCCACCCATGGGATTTTCCAGGCAAGAGTACTGGAGTGGGGTGCCATTGCCTTCTCCAAAAACATGTCATAGATATGTTCAAATAATTGATGAGAAACAAAAACAAGAAAGACAGCATTCATTACAAAAAATTGAGAAGCTCTTTATAAACCTTTCAGAGGATAAAGGAATTTTAGAATAAAAGTCCTAGGTTAGACAAAACAATGGTCAATAAATATCCTATAGAGCAATAAAATCATAATTTGGGAGATGATATTTTCTACTAGACAGAAATATTCCCAGTTAGCAATTAACTTAAATGTATTTTAGCTCAAAAGTAAATTAAAAAAATAAATGACAATGTAAAACCTATGTACATTTTCCAAAAGATATGTACTCAGTATGAAACTGGATATTGTCATTACCAGAATAAAATCTCTCATTTACTGAGATTTGCTTTGATCTCTTATGCGGATGCATCATCCTAGGACTTCAAATCCCTTATATTTTCTAATCAAAACTTTAGCACACTTAGAACATCAAGGAGAATATTCAAAAAGTCATGTGGTGAGAAACCAGATAGCTATGGTTTCATCCTATCAGTGACATGGAGCACATATTTCAGGCTCTACTACAAAGCCACAGTCATCAAGACAGTATGATACTGGCACAAAGACAGAAATATAGAACAATGGAACAAAATAGAAAGCCCAGAGATAAATCCACACACCTATGGACACCTTATCTTCAACAAAGGAGGCAAGAATACACAATGGAGTAAAGACAATCTCTTTAACAAGTGGTGCTGGGAAAACTGGTCAACCACTTGTAGAAGAATGAAACAAGATCACTTTCTAACACCACACACAAAAATAAACTCAAAATGGATTAAAGATCTAAATGTAAGACTGAAACTATAAAACTCCTAGAGGAGAACATAGGCAAAACACTCTCCGACATAAACCACAGCAGGCTCCTCTATGATCCACCTCCCAGAATACTGGAAATAAAAGCAAAAATAAACAAATGGGATCTAATTAAAATTAAAAGCTTCTGCACAACAAAGGAAAATATAAGCAAGGTGAAAAGACAGCTTTCTGAATGGGAGAAAACAATAGCAAATGAAACAACTGACAAACAACTAATCTTAAAAATATACAAGCAACTTATGCAGCTCAACTCCAGAAAAATGACCCAATCAAAAAATGGGCCAAAGAACTAAACAGACATTTCTCCAAAGAAGACATATGGATGGCTAACAAACACATGACAAGATGCTCAACATTGCTCATTATCAGAGAAATGCAAATCAAGACCACAATGAGGTAACATTTCACACATCAGAATGGCTGCGATCCAAAAGTCTACAAGCAATAAATGCTGGAGAGGGTGTGCAGAAAAGGGAACCCTCTTACACTGTTGGTGGGGATGCAAACTAGTACAGCCACTATGGAGAACAGTGTGGAGATTCCTTAAAAAATTGCAAATAGAACAGCCTTATGACCCAGCAATCCCACTGCTGGGCATACACACTGAGGAAACCAGAATTAAAAGAGACACGTGTACCCCAAAGTTCATCGCAGCACTGTTTATAATAGCCAGGACATGGAAACAACCTAGATGTCCATCAGCAGATGAATGGATAAGAAAGCTGTGGTACATACACACAATGGAGTATTACTCAACTATTACAAAGAATACATTTGAATCAGTTCTAATGAGATGGATGAAACTGGAGCCGATTATACAGAGTGAAGTAAGCCAGAAAGAAAAACACCAATACAGTATACTGACACATATATATGGAATTTAGAAAGATGGTAATGATAACCCTGTATGCGAGACAGCAAAAGAGACACAGATGTATAGAACGGACTTTTGGACTCTGAGGGAGAGGGCGAGGGTGGGATGATTTGGGAGAATGGCATTGAAACATGTATACTATCAGATAAGAAAAGAAGGGCCAGCCTATGTTTGGTACAGGATACAGAATGCTTGGGGCTGGTGCACGGGGATGATCCAGAGAGGATATGGGGTGGGAGGTGGGAGGGGGATTCAGGATTGGGAGCTCGTATACACCCGTGGCAGATTCATGTCAATGTATGGCAAAACCAATACAGTATTACAAAGTAAAATAAAGTAAAAATAAAAATTAAAAAAAAAAGACACCAAAATTCTGGGTAAGCTTCATTATAAAATAGAAACTATTTCACCACCAGATTATTATGCAGTGAAATATCTTCACCAATGAGGATAAAATCTTGTAAAACAAGAACTTTCAGACAAAACAACCTCTGAATGCAGGCAGAAGACATCAGGCAACCAGAAAAGCAGATCATTGTCTTCAAAAACAGGTAGGAAAAAATATAAAAGATGAGAAAAGAGACAAAGGAGGTGGGGAGGGAGCTCCGTCCCGGGAAGGGAAGCCTGTCCTGGGAAGGGAATTCTAAGAAGAGAGGTTTCCAAACACAAGGAAACACTCTACCTGCCGAGTCTGAGGCGAGCCTTGGAAACACAGAGGGCAACATAACAGGAAGGAAAAACGAATAAATAATTAAAACCAACAGATTACAAGCCCAACAGTAACTCCCCCAGCGGAAAAGCAGCGCAGACGCCTGCAACCGCCACTAGCAAGTGGGGGCAGGGAAGGGAAGCGCGGGAGACGCGGGCTGCCGTGCTCGGTAAGAAGCGGGCAGAAACGCCCCACGCGTAACCAGAGCGATCGAACTTGGGCGAGCAAACCAGGCTGGGAGATAGCTACCACGCGAAAAGCTGGAACATAAGACCCCGCCAGGACCGCGCACAGAACAAAGGACTGAACGGAAATAGCCGGCTGCAGACCACCCCCCTCCGGGGACAGGCAGCCAGAGCTGTAAGGGCTGGAAAGGGGCAATCGCAGCCCCGGAGAAACTTTACCTAAAAAGCGGCAGGCAGGCTTCTTTGCTGAGACTTCAGGGGATGCAGGACAGTCACCATCCGCCTCACAAGGAGCGCCAGCAGTACACCCAGAAAACTGAGCAGTAGAGACAGAGAAGGGGACAAGTCGCGGCGACCACGCTCACCAAGCTCCCGAGCTGCTCGGACCCGGGAGGGGTGCAGAGCGCAGTCCCAAACAAGTTTGTGCCTCTGAGGGTTACCTGGGCGCCAAACCTGAGCGGCTTGGACCCAGGAGGTGCGCGAAGCCTGGGGCCAGCCTCGGATGGTTCCCGGCTGAGCTCCGTGGAGACGGAGCGGTTTGTGCATCGTTGGGGGAGACAGGTCCAGCGGGGTTGAGACGCTGTGTGCCCACGACAGTGCTATTTGTTTGCAGCATCCCCCCCTTCCCACAGCGCGACTGAACTAGTGAGCCTAAAAAAAAAAAAAAAAAAGTGTCCACCACCGCCCCCATGTGTCAGGATGGAATTCAGACACTGAAGAGACCAGCAAACAGAAGTTAAACAGAGGGAACCGCCTTGGAAGTGACCCCACACGGCCCACAACATCAGAGAAGGGCCAGATATATCTTCACAATTTTTACAATCATTCCTTTTTTTTTTTTTTTTGCTTTTTTTTCCCTAACTTTTTTTAAACTGTTAAGTCTTCTATTTCTCTACCTTTTATTTCTATAACTATTACTTTTCAAAAAAAAAAAGACTCTACTTTTTTAAGGCAAACACCATATATAGTCTTCGTGTGGTTGTTGTTGGTATTTCTTTTTTAATCTTGTGGGTTTTTTTTTTAAATATATTTTTTTTCCTTATTTCTTTTTCTTCTTATTATTATTTTTTTTTATCTTTTTTCTTTTTTTTTCTTTATTCCCTCTGCTTCGTCTCTTTAATATTGTATTTTTGAAAATCTAACCTCTACTCTAGGTTTTTAATCTTTGCTTTTCGGTTTTTGTTGTCAATCTTGTACATTTCATAACCCAATCTTACCTGACAGCGAGATTACTGGCTTGACCACTCTCTCCTCCTTTTGGACTCTCCTTTTTCTCCACCAGGTGGCCTCTGTCTCTCACCCCCCCCCCCCGCCATCTCTTCTATATCCAACTCTGTGATTCTCTGTGTGTTCTAGATGGTGGAGAACACCTAAGGAACTGATTACTGGCTGGACCTGTCTCTCTCCTTTTCATTACTCTCTCTTACCCTCCTGGCCACCTCTGTCTACTTCCTCTCTCTCCTCTTCCCTGTATAACTCCGTGAATACCTCTGAGAGGTCCAGACTATGGAGCGCACATAAGGAAGTGACTATTGACTAGCTTGCTCTCTCCTCTTTTGATCTCACCGCATCTCATTCCAGTCACCTCTAACTACCCCCTCCCTCTTCTCTTCTCCATGTAACCCAGTGAACCTCTCTGGGTGCCCCTCAATGTGGAGAAACCTTTCATCTTTAGCCTAGATGCTATATCATTGGTGCTGTATAGATGGAGAAGTCTAGAGACCACCATAAAAATAAAACCAAAAACCAGAAGCAGGAGGCTTAAGTCCAAAGCTTGAGAACATCAGAGAACTCCCGAATTCAGGGAACATTAAGCAATAGGAGCTCATCAAATGCCTCCAAACCTACACTGAAACAAAGCTCCACCCAAGGGCCAACAAGTTCCAGAGCAAGACATATCACACAAATTCTCCAGCAACACAGGAACACACCCCTGAGCTTCAATATACAGGCAGCTCAAAGTTACTCCAAAACTTTAGACGTCTCATGACCCATTACTGGTCACTCCACTGCACTCCAGAGAGAAGAAACCCAGCTCCACCCACCAGACCTCCAACACAAGCTTCCCTAACCAGGAAACCTTGACAAGCCACTGATACAACCCCACCCACAGTGAGGAAGCTCCACAATAAAGAGAACTCCACAAATTACCAGAATATAAAAAGGCCATCCCAAACGCAGCAATATAACCAAGATGAAGAGACAGAGGAATACCCAACAGGTAAAGGAGCAGGAGAAATGCCCACCAAACCAGACAAAAGAGGAAGAGATAGGGAATCTACCTGAGAAAGAATTCCGAATATTGATAGTGAAAATGATCCAAAATCTTGAAATCAAAATGGAATCACAGATAAATACCCTAGAGACAAGGATTGAGAAGATGCAAGAAAGGTTCAACAAGGACCTAGAAGAAATAAAAAAGAGTCAATATACAATGAATAACGCAATAAATGAGATCAGAAACACTCTGGAGGCAACAAATAATAGAATAACGGAGGCAGAAGATAGGATTAGTGAAATAAAAGATAGAATGGTAGAAATAAATGAATCAGAGAGGAAAAAAGAAAAACGAATTAAAAGAAATGAGGACAATCTCAGAGACCTCCAGGACAATATGAAATGCTCCAACATTCGAATTATAGGAGTCCCAGAAGAAGAAGACAAAAAGAAAGACCATGAGAAAATCCTTGAGGAGATAATAGTTGAAAACTCCCTAAAATGGGGAAGGAAATAATCACCCAAGTCCAAGAAACCCAGAGAGTTCCAAATAGGATAAACCCAAGGCGAAACACCCCAAGACACATATTAATCAAATTAACAAAGATCAAACACAAAGAACAACTATTAAAAGCAGCAAGGGAAAAACAACAAATAACACACAAGGGGATTCCCATAAGGATAACAGCTGATCTCTCAATAGAAACTCTTCAGGCCAGGAGGGAATGGCAAGACATACTTAAAGTGATGAAAGAAAATAACCTACAGCCCAGATTACTATACCCAGCAAGGATCTCATTCAAATACGAAGGAGAAATCAAAAGCTTTACAGACAAGCAAAAGCTGAGAGAATTCAGCACCACCAAACCAGCTCTCCAACAAATTCTAAAGGATATTCCCTAGACAGGAAACACAAAAAGGGAGTATAAACCCAAACCCAAAATAATAAAACAAATGGCAACGGGATCATACTTATCAATAATTACCTTAAACGTAAATGGATTGAATGCCCCAACCAAAAGGCAAAGACTGGCCGATTGGATACAAAAACAAGAACCCTCTATATGCTGCTTACAAGAGACCCACCTCAAAACAAGGGACACATACAGACTGAAAGTGAAGGGTTGGAAAAAGATATTCCATGCAAATAGAGACCAAAAGAAAGCAGGAGTGGCAATACTCATATCCGATAAAATAGACTTTAAAACAAAGGCTGTGAAAAGAGACAAAGAAGGCCACTACATTATGATCAAAGGATCAATCCAAGAAGAAGATATAACAATTATAAATATATATGCACCCAATATAGGAGCACCGCAATATGTAGGACAAATGCTAACAAGTATGAAAGGGGAAATTAACAACAACACAATAATAGTGGGAGACTTTAATACCCCACTCACACCTATGGACAGATCAACTAAACAGAAAATTAACAAAGAAACGCAAACTTTAAATGATACATTAGATCAGTTAGACCTAATCGATATCTATAGGACATTTCACCCCAAAACAATGAATTTCACCTTTTTCTCAAGTGCTCATGGAACCTTCTCAAGGATAGATCACATCCTGGGCCATAAATATAACCTTGATAAATTCAAAAAAATCTAAATCATTCCAAGCATCTTTTCTGACCATAATGCACTAAGATTAGATCTCAATTACAGGAGGAAAACTATTAACAATTCCAACATATGGAGGCTGAACAACATGCTTCTGAATAACCAACAAATCACAGAAGAAATCAAAAAAGAAATCAAAATATGCATAGAAACTAATGCAAATGAAAACACAACAACCCAAAACCTGTGGGACACTATAAAAGCAGTGCTAAGAGGAAAGTTCATAGCAATACAGGCATGCTTCAAGAAACAAGAAAAAAGTCCAATAAATAACCTAACTCTACACCTAAAGCAACTAGAAAAGGAAGAATTAGAGAACCCCAGAGTTAGCAGAAGGAAAGAAATCTTAAAAATTAGGGCAGAAATAAATGCAAAAGAAACAAAGGAGACCATAGCAAAAATCAACAAAGCCAAAAGCTGGTTCTTTGAAAGGATAAATAAAATTGACAGACCATTAGCCAGACTCATCAAGAAGCAAAGAGAGAAAAATCAAATCAATAAAATTAGAAATGAAAATGGAGAGATCACAACAGACAACACAGAAATACAAAGGATCATAAGAGACTACTATCAGCAATTATATGCCAATAAAATGGACAACCTGGAAGAAATGGACAAATTCTTAGAAAAATACAATTTTCCAAAACTGAACCAGGAAGAAATAGACAATCTTAACAGACCCATCACAAGCATGGAAATTGAAACTGTAATCAGAAATCTTCCAGCAAACAAAAGCCCAGGTCCAGACGGCTTCACAGCTGAATTCTACCAAAAATTTTGAGAAGAGTTAACACCTATTCTAATCAAACTCTTCCAGAAAATTGCAGAGGAAGGGAAACTTCCAAACTCATTTTATGAGGCCACCATCACCCTAATACCAAAACCTGACAAAGATACTACAGAAAAAGAAAACTACAGGCCAATATCACTGATGAACATAGATGCAAAAATCCTCAATAAAATTCTAGCAATCAGAATCCAACAACACATTAAAAAGATCGTACACCATGACCAAGTGGGCTTTATCCCAGGGATGCAAGGATTCTTCAACATCCGCAAATCAATCAATGTAATTCACCACATTAACAAATTGAAAAATAAAAACCATATGATTATCTCAATAGATGCAGAGAAGGCCTTTGACAAAATTCAACATCCATTTATGATAAAAACTCTCCAGAAAGCAGGAATAGAAGGAACATACTTCAACATAATAAAAGCTATATATGACAAACCCACAGCAAACATTATCCTCAATGGTGAAAAATTGAAAGCATTTCCCCTTAAGTCAGGAACAAGACAAGGGTGCCCACTTTCACCACTACTATTCAACATAGTTCTGGACGTTTTGGCCACAGCAATCAGAGCAGAAAAAGAAATAAAAGGAATCCAAATTGGAAAAGAAGAAGTAAAACTCTCACTGTTTGCAGATGACATGATCCTCTACATAGAAAACACTAAAGACTCTACCAGAAAATTACTAGAGCTAATTAATGAATATAGTAAAGTTGCAGGATATAAAATCAACACACAGAAATCCCTTGCATTCCTATACACTAATAATGAGAAAGTAGAAGAAGAAATTAAGGAAACAATTCCATTCACCATTGCAACAAAAAGAATAAAATACTTAGGAATATATCTACCTAAAGAAACTAAAGACCTATATACAGAAAACTATAAAACACTGATGAAAGAAATCAAAGAGGACACTAATAGATGGAGAAATATACCATGCTCATGGATCAGAAGAATCAATATAGTGAAAATGAGTATATTACCCAAAGCAATTTACAAATTCAATGCAATCCCTATCAAGATACCGGCGATATTTTTCACAGAACTAGAACAAATAATTTCAAGATTTGTATGGAAATACAAAAAACCACGAATAGCCAAAGCAATCTTGAGAAAGAAGAATGGAACTGGAGGAATCAATTTGCCTGACTTCAGGCTCTACTACAAAGCCACAGTCATCAAGACAGTATGGTATTGGCACAAAGACAGACATATAGATCAATGGAACAAAATAGAAAGCCCAGAGATAAATCCACATACATATGGACACCTTATCTTTGACAAAGGAGACAAGAATATACAATGGAGTAAAGACAATCTCTTTAACAAGTGGTGCTGGGAAAACTGGTCAACCACTTGTAAAAGAATGAAACTAGATCACTTTCTAACACCGCACACAAAGATAAACTCAAAATGGATTAAAGATCTAAATGTAAGATCAGAAACTATAAAACTCTTAGAGGAGAACATAGGCAAAACACTCTCCGACATAAAGCACAGCAGGATCCTCTATGATCCACCTCCCAGAATTCTGGAAATAAAAGCAAAAATAAACAAATGGGATCTAATTAAAATTAAAAGCTTCTGCACAACAAAGGAAAACATAAGCAAAGTGAAAAGACAGCCTTCCGAATGGGAGAAAATAATAGCAAATGAAGCAACTGACAAACAACTAATCTCAAAAATATACAAGCAACTCCTGAAACTCAATTCCAGAAAAATAAACGACCCAATCAAAAAATGGGCCAAAGAACTAAACAGACATTTCTCCAAAGAAGACATACGGATGGCTAACAAACACATGAAAATATGCTCAACATCACTCATTATTAGAGAAATGCAAATCAAAACCACAATGAGGTACCACTTCACACCAGTCAGAATGTCTGTGATCCAAAAATCTGCAAGCAATAAATGCTGGAGAGGGTGTGGAGAGAAGGGAACCCTTCTACACTGTTGGTGGGAATGCAAACTAGTACAGCCACTATGGAGAACAGTGTGGAGATTCCTTAAAAAATTGCAAATAGAAATGCCTTACGACCCAGCAATCCCACTGTTGGGAATACACACAGAGGAAACCAGAATTGAAAGAGACACATGTACCCCAATGTTCATCGCAGCACTGTTTATAATAGCCAGGACATGGAAACAACCTAGATGTCCATCAGTAGATGAATGGATAAGAAAGCTGTGGTACATATACACAATGGAGTATTACTCAGCCATTAAAAAGAATACAATTTAATCAGTTCTGATGAGATGGATGAAACTGGAGCCAATTATACAGAGTGAAGTGAGCCAGAAAGAAAAACACCAATACAGTATACTAACACATATATATGGAATTTAGAAAGATGGCAATGATGACCCTGTATTCAGGACAGCAAAAAAGACACAGATGTGTATAGCGGACTTTTGGACTCAGAGAGAGAGGGAGAGGGTGTGATGATTTGGGAGAATGGCATTGAAACATGTATAATATCATGTAAGAATCGAATTGCCAGTCTATGTCTAATGCAGGATATGGCACGCTTGGGGCTGATGCACGGGGATGACCCAGAGAGATGTTGTGGGGAGGGGGGTGGGAGGGGGGTTCATGTTTGGGAACGCATGTACACCTGTGGTGCATTCATGTCAATCTATGCCAAAACCAATACAGAATTGTAAAGTAAAAATTAAAAATAAATAAATAAATTAATTAATTTAAAAAAATAAAAAATAAAGGAGAATGACGCTTAGAGTGAGTAGGAAACAATGCAGTGAGAAAGGAGAAGCTGCCTTTTCTGCCTTTCCTGGTTTCACCTCCAGGATCAGTTTTCCCTTAAAACATTACAAATAAAGCTCTTGTGCATATTACATAAAAAAAAAAAAGAAGTTTCATTAACTATAGCAAAGGAGACAATCACTTTAAGAATTGTATTAAAAGTACTCAGAATGTAATTAGTTGTGATAGCACACTTGAAAACAGTAGAAAAAGATGGGTAAAGCACAAGTTATTTTTCAGCATAATCAGAGGCTTTTGGAGCAATGATGATGAGATGAATTGGAATTCCAGAAAAGAAAGTGCAACTCTATCTCAGAAGGCTGAGGATTGCTACCTGTTTCTTGTACTTAGTAGAAGCACATGAATGGGTTCAGGCTTAGCTCAAGACGAACGACTCCATTGACGGGGAGAAAGCAACAGGCTTTTCGTTTTGTTCCTTATACTTAAATCTATGCTTACTTTTTCATATTGACTATCATGTACTCTTCAGGGGAAAAGGCCAATTGATTTATGTTGGGTTGCATAGGCTCAGTATTGATCTTTAAGAATTTACTCAGAAAATTAGGTGGAGATATATCTCTCATTTAACATATCAGATTCCTTTCCCTCTGTTATCCTTCATTTTTATTCAGGAAAACCTACCACACTATGTGAGATTATGGGGAAAGTTGACATGTGGTTATTTCAAAGTTACTGGGATTTTGAATTTCCTCAACCTTACTTGCCTAATACTGAATTTGTTGGAGGACTGTACTGCAAGCCTGCAAAGCCCCTACCTAAGGTAATTAAATGTGCTTATTATTGTCCTACATGAATGAAGTGTGAAGTGTTAGTCACTCAGTCATATCCAACTCTTTGCAACCCCATGGACTGTAACCCAACAGGCTCTTTTGTCCATGGAATTTTCCAGGTAAGAATACTGGAGTGGAATAGACATTCCCTTCTCCAGGGGATCTTCACTACCCAGCTATGAGTATTTATCTCTTAAGATGATTTCTGTTTTTTTTTTTTTTTTTTTGTTAACAATATTTGATCCCCAAACAGAGAAAACAGACATAGAATTTAATGGTCATTATTTTCTTAGACTATACACTACAGTAAGAAGATGAGTAGCCTTTATTTTGGATTATATGTTACTATCTGATTGAAGTAGTCCTCAATATTTTCTTTTCTTGTTCAAAGTCCATTCATTACACATGAAAACGTATTATATATAAAATTTAAAATATTTCCTCAGTTCAGTTCATTTCAGTCCAGTTGCTCAGTCGTGTCCGACTCTTTGCGACCCCATGAATCGCAGCATGCCAGGCCTCCCTCTCCATCACCAACTCCCGTAGTTCACTCAGACTCATGTCCATCGAGTCAGTGATGCCATCAAAATATTTCCTAGTATCTTACAAATTCTATGCAATTTTTTTTTTTCTAAGTCGCCTAAGTCATCTCCGACTCTGTGCGACCCCATAGATGGCAGCCCACCAGGCTCCTCTGTCCCTGGGAGTCTCCAGGCAATAATACTCAAATGGGTTGCCATTTCCTTCTCTAATACTATGCTACAATTGAACATAAAGATAACATTATATCTTAAGTCAAATCATCTGTAAACATAGTGTAATGGTTAATTTTATCTGTTAACCTGCCTGGCTAGGTACCCAGCTATTTAGACAAACATTTTCTAGAATTTACTGAGAAGCTCTTTTTAGATGAAATCAACTTTTAAGTATGTGGACCTGAATAAAGAAATTACTCTTCATTATGTGGGTAAGCCTCATCCAATTAGTTGCAGATATTATTAGAACAAAAGACTGAATTCTGCCCGTAGGCCACCTTCAGACTTAAACTACAGCAGTGGCTCTTCTCTGAGTCTCCAGCCTAATGTGCTGTTCTGCAGATTAAACTTGCCAGCTTCCATAACCATGTAAGAAATCTCTTAATATAAATTTCTTCCCTGTCTTTCCATTTCAAGCCTCACACATTTTTTTCTTATTTCATTTAATTGGCTTAGTTTTGCTAGTATTTCAACACAGGATGAACAGATTTATTTTTATTTTACCATGATTGAATATACTGTTTTTATTTTTAATTCAAAATTATATTTTTCTAATATATTCCTATCATCCTCAGAGTATGTTTTATAGGTATTTTGGCATTACTTGTCTGGTCATATGTTACATGGCTACCTCATTCCTAATTGTTTATGTGGAAACATATTAATATATATATATATATAATCAAAATAAAAGAAAATAGAAATTTAGAAAGCAGAGAAAAGTAAATTTACCAAAACTGTATCATTGTACTGACAGTGATTCATCAGAAAAAAATGAAAGATAATCTTATTAGGATCTAAGGCTAAATATAAAGTACAGCACTGGAACTATTTAACTTAAAGGTAGAAATTTGCTCTGCCAGCTACTGCTGTGTAGACTTGGACAAATTACTTAACCTTACTGAGATAGATTTCCCATTTGTAAATGTATACATATCTCATAAAATCACCATATATCTAAGTTAAATGATACATGTAAAGAGCTCAGCAAATGGCAAAAGATAACAGGCAGTCAATAATTTGTAAACACAAGCACACATCCACAAAGACACACACATGCCTCAAATATGCTTTACTAAATGAGCCTTTAGTAACAATAATTTTTAATTCACCTAATAAGGATGAGATGGCTAGATGGCATCACTGACTTGATGGACATGAGTTTGGGTTAACTGGGAGTTGGTGATAAACAGGGAGACCTGGCGTGCTGCAATTCATGGGGTAGCAAAGAGTCAGACACAACTGAGCAACTGAACTGAATAAGGATTTCAAGCCATCTATTATACACTGAAATGGTTAACATAATGAAATTACATAATTGTTCTAATAATTCAGACACATTGAAAAAAGAGTGTGACATCTATTATAACTGTAAACTTTTATATTTCAAAGACTGTTTTCTTCACAGGAGTTTGAAGAGTTTGTTCAAAGCTCTGGAAGAGATGGAGTCATAGTGTTTAATCTGGGGTCAATGATCAAAAACCTCTCAGAAGAAAAGTCTAATATGATTGCACCAGCCCTTGCCCAGATTCCACAGAAGGTCAGATAATATTTATTTCAGGGATGGTTATTTTAAAATCCATGATCATGGTAAAGTATACTTTTAAAATGCAGGAAAGGCTATTGATATTGTTAGTCTCAACTTAAGTGAGCGCTAAAGAAAAAGTACAAATGATAAAACGGGGTATTTGATTGCTATCTTGCTTTAAACCTGGCATTATTAACAGAAAATTCTATTGCAGTATTTTCTTTAAATAATGATCTGAAATTAATCATATGCTACTGTTAAAGCATCAGTCAGCTTTGAGCTTAGGTTTTAAGTCATTCATGTAATTTAACATCTTTGCCTGTTCTTATATATATCTTTTAAATCTGACGCATATAAACAAGTTACAAATAACATGACAGAGAATAAAGGAAAAGCTATTCAAAATAATAGGTATGATTCACAGCATGTCTTGGGACTATATTTTGTTATAATTAATTATTTTAAACATTGTCTTAATGAAACTTGGAAATAAGAGCATATATTCTAAAATTAAACCTATATAATGTTTCTTCTTGGAGAACGCAATGGCACCCCACTCCAGTACTCTTGCCTGGAAAATCCCGTGGATGGAGGAGCCTGGTAGGCTGCAGCCCATGGGGTCGAGAAGAGTTGGACACGACTGAGCGACTTCACTTTCACTTTTCACTTTCCTGCTTTAGAAAAGGAAATGGCAACCCACTCCAGTGTTCTTGCCTGGAGAATCCCAGGGACAGAGGAGCCTGGTGGGCTGACGTCTATGGGGTCGCACAGAGTCGGACACGACTGAGGTGACTTAGCAGCAGCAGCAGCAGCAGCAATATTTCTTCTAATAATCCTAAATAATGAATCTTAAAAATAATCCTAAATGAAATCCTAAATAATGACTCTAAACAGTTAAAGCTTTAATAATCCAGTAACAGATTTAAGAATACACTTTACAATGTTCCAGCAAACTGTAATTTTATATTAACATCATTCTAGGTTATAACTGAGTGACACCTTTTCCCTAGGTTTAGATAAAACATACCATTACAACAATCGTGTTTCAAATAATTATGACAATTCTTATATTTATATTCGAATTGCTTTCAAAAATTGCTTTGTAGAAGTAACACCCATTTAAACATTTAATCTAAAAAAACTTCATAAAATTATTGCATTTTTAATTCCATTAAAATACAATGCTTAGGAGTGGCATTGAGGAAGGGCTAGAGGCGCAAAAAACTCTTTCTCTCTCTCCAAAACTATGTTGAATAAAAGTGGCAAGAGGGAACATCCTTGTGTTTCTGGTCTTAGAAGAAAAGCTTTATTTTTCATCATTGAGAATAATGTTTGCTACAGGTAGTCATATATGGCCTTTATTTTGTTGATGTAACTTTCCTCTAGGTTCACTTTCTACAGAGCTTTTTTTTTTTTTTTTGGGTCATAAACATGTATTGAATTTTGTGAAAAGATTTTCCTGGATCAATTGAGATGATCATATCGCTTTACTACTCAGTTTGTTAATGTGTTTCCCTGATAGCTCAGTTGGTAAAGAAACCAACTGCAATGCAGGAGACCCCAGTTCAATTACTAGGTCAGGAAGATCCGCTGGAGAAGAGATAGGCTACCCACTCCAGTATTCTTGGGCTTCCTTTGTGGCTCAGCTAGTAAAGAATCTGGTTGCAATGCAGGAGACCTGGGTTCGATCCCTGGGTTGGGAAGATCCCTTGGATAAGGGAAAGGCTAACTGCTCCAGAATTCTGTCCTGGAGAATTCCATGGATTGTAGAGCCCACGGGGTTGCGAAGAGTCAGACATGACTGAGAGACTTTCACTTTGCTGCTGCTAAGTCGCTTCGGTCGTGTCCGACTCTGTGCGACCCCATAGACGGCAGCCCACCAGGCTCCCCCGTCCCTGGGATTCTCCAGGCAAGAACACTGGAGTGGGTTGCCATTTCCTTCTCCAATGCAGGAAAGTGAAAAGTGAAAGTGAAGTTGCTCAGCTGTGTCCGACTCGAAGCGACCCCATGGACTACAGCCTACCAGGCTCCTCTGCCCATGGGGTTTTCCAGGCAAGAGTACTGGAGTGGGTTGCCATTAACTTCTCCACTTTGCTAATGTTGTGTATCACATCGATTGATTTGTGTATATTGGACAATCCTTGCATCTCTGGAATAAATCCCACTTGATTATAGTATACAATCCTTTTTATGTATTGTTGGGTTCAGATTGCTAGTGTTTTGTTGAAGATTTTGGCATCTATGTTTATCACTGATATTGGCCTATAATATTCTTTTTTGTGATATCTTTGTCTGTTTTTGATATCAGGATGATGGTCGTCTCATATAATGAGATTCAGAATATTCCTTTCTCTGCCATTTTTGGAAAAGTTTCAGAAAGATAGATGTTGATTCTTTAAATTTTGACAGAATTTGCCTGTGAAGTCATCAGGATTCTGGACTTTTGTTTGTTGGAGGATTTTTAATCACAGTTTCAATTTCAGTACTTGTGATTTGTTTGTTTATATTTTCTTTTTTTTCTGGTTCAGTCTTGGGAGATTGTACATTTCTAAGACTTTGTCCATTTCTTCCATGTCATGCAATTGTCTTTTACTGATAAACAGTTGCTTTTAGTACTCTCTTAATATCCTTTGTATTTCTGTATTGTGCATGGTAGCTTCTTTCTCATTTCTCATTTTATTGATTTGACCCCTCTTCCTTTTTTGTTTGATGAGTTTGGCTGAAGTTTTGCTAGTTTTGCTTATTTTCTCAAAGAACCAGATTTTAGTTTCATTGATCTTTGCTACTGTTTTCTTTGTCTCTGTTTCATTTATTACTGCTTTGATCATTATGGCTTCATTCTACTAACTTTGATTTTGTTTATTCTTCTTTCTCTAGTTGCTTCAGGTTAAGGTTAGGATATTTACTTGAGATTTTTCGAGGTAATATTGTATTGCTAAAACTTCCCTTCTTAGAACTGTTTTTACTGTGTCTTATATGTTTTTGATATTGTATATTTGTTGTCATTAATCCTTAGATCTTAAAAAATTTCCTCAGTGATCCACTCTTTGTTTAGTAACATACTGTTTAGCCTCCATGTACAATGTTTTCTTGCATTATCCCCCTTTCCCAACTGATTTCTAATCTCATTGCTTTGTAATCAGAAAAGATGCTTGATACAATTTCAATTATTTTAAATTTACTAAAACTTGCTTTGTGACCCAAGATGTGATTATCCTGGAGAATGTTCTGTGTCCACTTGAGAAGAAACTGTATTCTGTTGCTTTCAGATGGAATGTCCTATAAATACCAATTAAGTCTATTTGATCTAATATATTATTTAAGGATTGTGTTTCCTTATTGATTTTCTGTCTGATGATCTGCCCATTGGTGTAAGTGCCCCACTATTATTGTATTACTGTTGAGTTCTCCTTTTATAAAAGGCTGTTAGCGTTTGTCTCCTATGTTGGTGCATATACATTTACAACTACTATTACTTCTTCTTACACTGATCTATTGATTATTATGTAGTGCCCTTTATTTTCTATTATAACAGTCCTTGTAGTAAAGTCTATTTTGTGTGATACAAGTATCACTACTTCAATTTTCTTTTGCTTTCCATTTGCATGGAATATCTTTTTCCATCTCCTCACTTTCAGTCAGTATGTGTCCCTAGATGTAAAAAGTAAGTCTCTTGTAGACAGCATATATATGAGTGTGGTTTTATCAATTATCAGTTTATGTCTTTTGGTTAGAGTTTTAATCTATTTACATTTAAGGTACTTATCAATGTGTATGTTCCTGTTGCCATTTTCTTAATTGTTTGGGGTTTGTTTCCATAGGTCTCTTTCTTCCCTTCTTTTTTTCCCTCTCTTCTCTTGTGGTTGAAGAACCTTCTTTTGTGTTGTGCTTGGATTGCTTTTTCTTATTTATATGTGTAGCTATTGTAGATTTTGCTTTGCATAGCTTCTATATATTTGGTTGTGTTAAGTTGCTGATCTTTTAATTTCAAATAGAGGTTAAAGCGTCTGCCTGCAATGTGGGAGAACTGGGTTTGATCCCTGGGTTGGGAAGATCCCCTGGAGAAGGAAATGGCAACCCACTCCAGTATCCTTGCCTGGAGAATCCCATGGACGGAGGAGCTTGGTGGGCTACAGTCTATGGGCCGCAAAGAGTCAGACATGACTGAGCGACTTCACTTTCACTTTCCTTCACTTTCAAAAATACATTTCCAATATCTGTAATCTCCACTTGTCACCATTGCTGGTTTTGATATCATTTTTATGTGTGGATGTTATCCTGTCTTTACTGTATGTTTGCCTTTTGTGTGCTTAGCACTCAGTCGTATCTAACTCTTTGCAAACCTATAGACTGTAGCCCACTAGGCTCCTCTGTTCATAGGGATTCTCCAGGCAAGAAGAGAACAATAAAGAGAAGAAAATGAAGTAGAAAGTAAGTAAAATACTGATAAAGGGGAAAAATTAAAGAACAACAACAAAAAAACTTGGAGCTAAAAATTTACAATAACTGAAGTGAAAACTTCACATCATGGGTTCCAAATCAGACATGACTATGAAGAAGTATCAGCACACTTGAAGAAAAGATAATAAAAATTATCAAATTGGAGGAGCAGAAAGAAAAAAAAATGTATAAAAATGAACCCTAAAGCACTTGTGGGACACTTCCCTGTGAATAATCATAAAGACTGTAGGACTTCTCAAAAAAGATAAATGGACAGAAAGGATACTAAAGAAATAATGGCATGAAATATTCCAGATTTAATGAAATAATTCATGAATATACACGTTTAAAAAACTTGAGAACTTCAAGTAGGATAAAATAAAAAAGACCTATACAAAGACATATTAAATTCAAGCTGTTGAAAGCCAAAGACAATGAAAAAATACTGAAAGGAGCTAGACAGGAGTAATTCATCACATAAAAGATATCTTCACTAAGATGATCAACAAATTTCTCATGAAAAACTCTGCAAGCCAGAGGGCAGTAGATTGATAAATTTTAAGTGCTGAAAGAAAAAAAAAATTAATTGATAATTTTGTCAGACAGAGTTTCTTTCAAAGATGAGGTAGATTAAGACATTAACAGAAAAACAAAAGTTGGGGGGTACATCATTACCATTAGACTTTGCCTATAAAAAATACAAAAGGGACTCTTTTTGGATGAAATGAAAAGCTACTAGATAGTAAAACAAACCACATGGAGACAAAAATGGCTTCAGTAAAGATAAGATCAAAAGTAATTTTAAAAGCTGATACTGATTTAATATGTAATTTATGACACTAATTACAGAAAAAGTTGGATGGAGATATTAAAGAGCAGAGTTTTTGTATGCTTTAAAGTTAACAATAAATACATCAAAGAATAAATCCCAAGAAAAATTAAAAATAGTTTTTAAATAAACCAAAACACAAGAGATTGAAACAAGATATTCAGAAGAAGAAAGGATCAGAAGGAAATTTATACCTGTCTGTGCCTACCTTTAAAATGGAAAAATATCTAAAATTAATATTCTAATATTATACCTTAAAGAATTATAAAATGAAGGCAAACCAAGCCCAAAGCTTGTAGAAGGAAGCAAATAATGAAGACTAGAGCAGAGATTAAAAGAAGATTAAAAAAAAAAAGAAAATCAGTAAAGCCAAAAGCTAGTTTATTGAAAAGATCAGCATTATTATCAAAATATTAGCTAAACTAGCAAAAAGGAAAAAAAGAATAGATGCAAATAAAATAAAAAATGAACCTACAGAGATTACTAATGGTGTTATAGATATAAAAAGGATTACAAGAAACTATAATAGAAGTGTAGACAAAACAGCTGAGGAGGAAGATACTAAGTTCACTTCTTCCCTCTGGCATACCAAAAGAGCAAAAATTTAAAGAGCAACTGTTAATGAGAATAACAGAAGACTAGCAGAAAAGACCTTGAGGTCCACATACAAAGGAAAAAATCTGGACTCTCACCTTATAACATATACAAAAAATCAACTCAAAATCTATAGAGACTTAAACTATGAAGTAAAAATATAACATTTTTACAAGAAAATCTAAGGGAAAAATTCATCACAGTGGATTTTGCTATGATTTCATAGGTAAGACAGCAAATGCAAAAGCAGAAAGAAAAAAAATATATATATAAATTAGACTTCTTCAAATGAAGACCCTTGTGCATCAAAAGATAGTCAAGAAAGTGAGATAAAATGTAGATTGTGAGAAATTCTTTTCTTTTCTTCTTCTTCTTCTTTTTTTTTTTTTTTTACTTTACAATATTGTATTGGTCTTGCCATACATCAGCATGAATCCACCACTGGTGTACACGTGTTCCCCATCCTGAACCCCCCTCCTACCACCCTCCCCGCACCATCCCTCTGGGTCATCCCAATGCACCAGTCCCAAGCATCCAGTATCCTGCATCAAACCTGGACTTCTGATTCGTTTTTACATGATATTATACATGTTTCAATGCCATTCTCCCAAATCATCCCACCCTAGCCCTCTCCCACAGAGTCCAAAAGACTGTTCTATACATCTGTGTCTCTTTTGCTATCTCGCATACAAGGTTATCATTACCATATTTCTAAATTCTATATATATGTGTTAGTATAGTGTATTGGTGTTTTTCTTTCTGGCTTACTTCACTCTGTATAGTTAGCTCCAGTTTCATCCATCTCATTAGAACTGATTCAAATGTATTCTTTTTAATGGCTGAGTAATACTCCATTGTGTATATGTACCACAGCTTTCTTATCCATTCATCTGCTGATGGACATCTAGGTTGCTTCCATGTCCTGGCTATCATATACAGTGCTGCGATGAATATTGGGGTACATGTGTCTCTTTCAATTCTGGTTTCCTCGGTGTGTATGCCCAGCAGTTCTATTTGCAGTTTTTTAAGGAATCTCCACACTGTTCTCCATAGTGGCTGTACTAGTTTGCATTCCCACCAACTGTGTAAGAGGGTTCCATTTTCTCCACACCCTCTCCAGCATTTATTACTTGTAGACTTTTGGATCACAGTCAGAAATCTTCCAGCAAACAAAAGCCCTGGTCCAGATGGCTTCTCAGCTGAATTCTACCAGAAATTTAGAGAAGAGCTAACACCTATCCTACTCAAACTCTTCAAGAAAATTACAGAGGAAGGTAAACTTCCAAATTCATTCTATGAGGCCACCATCACCCTAATACCAAAACCTGACAAAGAAGCCACAAAAAAAGAAAACTACAGGCCAATATCACTGATGAACATAGATGCAAAAATCCTTAACAAAATTCCAGCAATGAGAATCCAACAACATATTAGAAAGATCATACACCATGACCAAGTGGTCTTTATCCCAGGGATGCAAGGATTTTTCAATATCCGCAAATGAATCAATGTAATTCAGTTCAGTCACTCAGTTGTGTCCGACTCTTTGTGACCCCATGAATCGCAGCACGCCATGCCTCCTTGTCCATCACCAACTCCAAGAGTTCACTCAGACTCACGTCCATCAAGTCAGTGATGCCATCCAGCCATCTCATCCTCGGTCGTCCCCTTCTCCTCCTGCCCCCAATCCCTCCCAGCATCAGTCTTTTCCAATGAGTCAACTCTTTGCATGAGGTGGCCAAAGTACTGGAGTTTCAGCTTCAGCATCATTCCTTCCAAAGAAATCCCAGGACTGATCTCCTTCAGAATGGACTGGTTGGATCTCCTTGCAGTCCAAGGGACTCTTGAGAGTCTTCTCCAACACCACAGTTCAAAAGCATCAATTCTTCGGCACTCGGCTTTTTTCACAGTCCAACTCTCACATCTATACATGACTACTGGAAAAACCATAGCCTTGAGGAGAGCGACCTTTGTTGGCAAAATAATGTCTCTGCTTTTGAATATGCTATCTAGGTTGGTCATAACTTTTCTTCCAAGGAGTAAGCGTCTTTTAATTTCATGGCTGCAATCACCATCTGCAGTGATTTTGGAGCCCCCAAAAATAAAGTCTGACACTGTTTCCACTGTTTCCCCATCTATTTCCCATGAAGTGATGGGACCAGATGAAATGATCTTAGTTTTCTGAATGTTGAGCTTTAGGCCAACTTTTTCAGTCTCCTCTTTCACTTTCATCAAGAGGCTCTTTAGTTCCTCTTCACTTTCTGCCATAAGGGTGGTGTCATCCGCATATCTGAGGTTATTGATATTTCTCCTGGCAATCTTGATTCCAGCTTGTGTTTCTTCCAGTCCAGCGATTCTCATGATGTACTCTGCATATAAGTTAAATAAGCAGGGTGACAATATACTGCCTTGACGTACTCCTTTTCCTATTTGGAACCAGTCTGTTGTTCCATGTCCAGTTCTAACTGTTGTTTCCTGACCTGCATATAGGTTTCTCAAGAGGCAGGTCATGTGGTCTGGTATTCCCATCTTTTTCATAATTTTCCACAGTTTATTGTGATCCACACAGTCAAAGGCTTTGGCATAGTCAATAAAGCAGAAATGGATGTTTTTCTGGAACTCTTTTGCTTTTTCCATGTTGGCAATTTGATCTCTGGTTCCTCTGCCTTTTCTAAAACCAGCTTGAACATCAGGGAGTTCACGGTTCACGTATTGCTGAAGCCTGGCTTGGAGAATTTTGAGCATTACTTTACTAGCGTGTGAGATGAGGGCAATTGTGCGGTAGTTTGAGCATTCTTTGGCATTGCCTTTCTTTGGGATTGGAATGAAAACTGACCTTTTCCAGTCCTGTGGCCACTGCTGAGTGTTCCAAATTTGCTGGCATATTGAGGGCAGCACTTTCACAGCATTATCTTTCAGGATTTGGAATAGCTCAACTGGAATTCCATCACCTCCACTAGCTTTGTTCCTAGTGATGCTTTCTAAGGCCCACTTGACTTCACATTCCAGGATGTCTGGCTCTAGTTGAGTGATCACACCATTGTGATTATCTTGTTTGTGAAGATCTCTTCTGTACAGTTCTTCTGTGTATTCTTGCCACCTAACACATCATATTAAATATTTGAAAAATAAAAATCATATGATTATCTCAATAGATGCAGAGAAAGCCTTTGACAAAATTCAATATCCATTTAGGATATAAAAACTCTCCAGAAAACAGGAATGGAAGGAACATATCTTAAAATAATAAAAGCTATATATGACAAACCCACAGCAAACATTATCCTCAATGGTGAAAAATTGAAAGCATTTCCCCTAAAGTCAGGAACAAGACAAGGATGCCCACTTTCACCACTACTATTCAACATGGTTTTGGAAGTTTTGGCCACAGCAATCAGAGCAGAAAAAGAAATAAAAGGAATCCAAATTGGAAAAGAAGAAGTAAAACTCTCACTGTTTGCAGATGACATGATCCTCTATATAGAAAACCCTAAAGACTCTACCAGAAAATTACTAGAGCTAATCAATAAATATAGTAAAGTTGCAGGATATAAAATCAACACACAGAAATCCCTTGCATTCCTATACACTAATGATTAGAAAATAGAAAGAGAAATTAAGGAAACAATTCTATTCACCATGGCAACGAAAAGAATAAAATACTTTGGAATATATCTACCTAAAGAAACTAAAGACCTATATACAGAAAACTATAAAACACTGGTGAAAGAAATCAAAGAAGACACTAATAGATGGAAAAATATACCAAGTTCATGGATAGAAGAATCAATATAGTGAAAATGAGTATACTACCCAAAGCAATCTATAGATTCAACACAATCCCTATCAAGAAAATCTTTTAAAATTATGTATCTGGTAAGGAATTAATGTGCACAATACATAAAAGAACTGGTAGAGCTCAGCAACAACAACAACAAAATCTAATTGAAAAATGGAAAAGTACTTGAATAGATTTCTTCAAGGAATATACAAATGGTCAAAAGGTATATGAAAAGAAGCTCAACATCATTCATCATAATGGAAATGAAAATCAAAAGCATATAAAATTAATAATTCATTCAATAGGATATCTATTATCAGAAAAAGAAGGGAAAAAAAGGAAAATAACATGTTGGTGAGAATGTAGAGAAATAGGACTTGGTGGACTGCCACTAGGAGTAAAAATGATGCATCTGCTGTGAAAAACATTTTTGTAGTTTCTTAGAAAGTTAAACATAGGATCATATGAACTAGACATTCTCTCTTGGCTGTATATTGAAAGGAATAGAAATCAGTGATTAAAACACATATTTGTAGGTGGAACCTGGTGGGCTGCCATCTATGGAGTAACACAGAGTTGGACGTGACTGAAGTGACTTAGAAGCAGCAGCAGCAGCAGGCATAGTGACTTAATGAGTCAGATAACCATGATGATGTGATCACTCTTCTAGAACCAGACATCTTGGAGCGCAAAGTCAAGTGGCCTTTAAGAAACATCACTATGAACAAAGTTAGTGCAGGTGATGGAATTCCAGCTAAGCTATTTCTAATACTAAAATACAATGCTGTTAAAGTGCTGCACTCAATATGCCAGCAAATATGGAAAACTCATCACTGGACACAGGAATGGAAAAGGTCAATTTTCATTCCAATCCCAAAGAAAGGCAATGCCAAAGAATGTTCAAGCTACCACACAATTGCCCTCATTTCCCATAATAGCAAGGTCATGCTCAAAATCTCCAAGATAGGCTTAAACAGTATGTGAACCAAGAACTTCCAGATATTCAAGCTGGATTTTAAAAAGGAAGAGGAACCAGAGATCAAAATGCCAACATCCCTTGGATCCTAGAAAAACCAAGAGAATTCCAGAAAAATACTACTTCTGCTTTATTGACTATGCTAAAACCTTTGTGTGGATTACAACAAACTGTGGAAAACTCTTCAAGTGATGGGAATACCAGATCACTTTACCTGCCTCCTGAGAAACCTGCATGCAAGTCAAGAAACAGCAGTTAGAACCAGACCTGGAACAATGGACTGATTAAAAATTGGGAAAGGAGTATGTCAAGGCTGTATATTGTCACCCTGGTTATTTAAATTATACACAGAGTACATCATGAGAAACGCTGGGCTGGAAGAAGCACAAGCTGGAATCAAGACAGGTGGGAGAAATATCAATAACTTCAGATATGCAGATGACACCACCCTTATGGCAGAAAGTGAAGAAGAACTAAAGAACTTCTTGATGAAGTTGAAAAAGGAGAGTGAAAAAGCTGGCTTAAAACTCAACATTCAAAAAACAAAGATCATGGCATTCAGTCCCATTGCTTCATGGCAAATGGATGGGGAAAAAATGGAAACAGTGACAAACCTTATTTTCTTGGGCTCCAAAATCATTGCTGATATTGACTGTAGCCATGAAATGAAAAGATTCCTGCTCCTTGGAGGAAAAGCTATAACAAACATAGACAGCACATTAAAAAGAAGATACATTACTTTACTGACAAAGGTCCCTATAGTCAAATCTATGGTGTTTCTAGGGGTCATGTATGGATGTCAGAGTTGGACCATAAAGAAAGCTGAGCATTGACAAACTGATACTTTGGAACTGTGGTGTTGGAGAAGACTCTTGAGAGTCCCTTGGATTGCAAGGAGATCAAACCAGTCAATCCTAAAGGAAATCAGTCCTGAATATTCATTGCAAGGATGATGCTGAAGCTGAAGTTCCAATATTTTGGCCATCTGATGTGAAGAATTGACTCATTAGAAAAGACCCTGATGCTGGAAGTGATTGAAGGCTGGATAAGAAGGGGGAAACAGAGGATGAGATGGCTGGAGGGCTTCACTGTCTCAATGGACATTAGTTTTAGCAAACTCTGGGAAATGGTGAAGGACAGGAAGCCTGGCATGCTGCAATCCATGTGGTTGCAAAGAGTTGGACACAACTGAGCAACTGAACAAATCAGAGCAACAATTTTCAGGTCAGAAAAATGATGGATAAAGAATTTGTTTTATTTTATTTTATTTTTTTAATTTTTTTGGAGAGTTAATAGTTTTTAGTTCTGTTTTAGTATAGTTACTCTACAATGTTGTATTAGTTTCTACTATACAGCAAAGTGAATCAGCTATATGTATACATATATCACATTTTGGTGGATTTCCTTCACATATAGATCATTCCAGAACATTGAGTAGAGTTCCCTGTACTTTACAGCAGGTTCTCATTAGTTATCTACTTTAAACATGGTATCAGTAATGTATATATATCAATCTCTATCTCCCATTTCATCCCACCTTCCTTCCCCCTTGGTATCCATACACCTGTTTTCTATACCTGTTCCTCTATTTCTGCTTTGCAATTTATTTACATACATTCATACATACATATATATATATATACATATATGATTTATGTATACAAATAATGTATGATTCCACTTGTACGTGTTACCTAGAGTAGTCCAATTTTACAGAGATGGAAAGTAAGGCAGAGATTATCAGGGGCTAAGGAATGAGAGCTATAGGGAGTTATTTAATGATGCAGAGTTGATGTTATAGATGATGAAAATATTTGAGGTAAACATAGAGCTGATTGGACTTCCCTGGTGCCTTCAGTTCAATTCAGTCGCTCAGTCGTGTCTGACTCTTTGCGACCCCATGAATTGCAGCACGCCAGGCCTCCCTGTCCATCACCAACTCCCGGAGTTCACTCAAACTCATGTCCATCGAGTTGGTGATGCCATCCAGCCATCTCATCCTCTGTCGTCCCCTTCTCCTCCTGCCCCCAATCCCTCCCAGCATCAGAGTCTTTTCCAATGAGTCAACTCTTTGCATGAGGTGGCCAAAGTATTGGAGTTGCAGCTTTAGTATCAGTCCCTCCAAAGAATACCCAGGACTGATCTCCTTTAGGATGGACTGGTTGGATCTCCTTGTAGTCCAAGGGACTCTCATGAGTATTCTCCAACACCACAGTTCAAAAGCATCAATTCTTTGGCACTCAGCTTTCTTCCCTGGTGCCTTAGTTAGTAAATAATCCTCTTGCAATGTGGGAGACCTGAGTCCTATCCAGTGGGTCAGGAAGATGCCCTGGAGCAAGGCATGACAACCCACTCCAGTAATCTTACCTGGAGAATCCCCATGGACAGAGGAGCCTGGCAGGCTGCAGTCTATGGGGTTGCAAAGAGTCAGACACGACTGTGCAACTGGATGCCATGTCATATAGTTGATGGTTACACAACATTGTAGATGTTTTTAGTGTCACCAAACTCTAGACTAACAATACTTTAAAATAATAAATATAATTATGAATATTTTACTTTATGAGTCTATGTTACTGGTAAGTATGTAAAAAAAATAAGCTCAAAAGAGGTAAATAACATCCCTCCCCTTTGCTTCTGAAATCTTTGTTTCAAAAATCCTCTTTACCAGAGTGGCCTAGTAACACCAATATGTAGTTCTTTCAGCTGCAGATTGTCATTTTTCTTCATCTACATCTTCATCATTTTTCTTCATCCGGTTAAGTTAGAATTAACCCGAAGACGAAAGGCTATTGACTAGGATCATTGCAAGCCTTTGAAAACATGGTTGTAGTGTAATGGTTTATAAACACTCATGTATGATGCCTGGAGGCATCAAATCTGATTAATCATAGGTTAACTTCTGATAGGATGTGATTCTAAAAATATTCTAATAAAGACATTCATCTTAATAGGTTCTGTGGCGATACACAGGAAAGAAACCAAAAACACTAGGAGCCAATACCCAACTATATAAATGGATTCCACAAAATGATCTTGGTAAGACCAAAGAGAAGAAAAATAAATAGAGCTGAATGAAGTTTAATCTGAATGATTATTCAATAACATATATCTTACAAATTTATATTTAAAATAAGAAAAAAAGAAATTTTAATGTGTTCTTCACATTTCTTCAGGAGTTTGTGTAAAAAAGGATTATTCATGACACATTTTAAAGATTAAGGCACACTTTATTCAAGACCATCATGATAAATATAGTTATTAGTGCAATGGACTTTTACAATAAGACAGAGAGTTTGGACACAACTCTGTATGCAGAAAGGTAAAGTGGGGAATTTTTCCCCAAAGAACATAATGAAAGTTCATTGGATGAAAAATTACAAACAGTTCAACTGACCTAGTAAATGCTTGCTAAAATTGGGCACTGCAGAGATAGTGGAATCACAAAATCAAATTCTAGTTGAGAAGAGTTCAGAGGAACCTAACTAGATCTTGGTCAAGGATCTTTGTCAAACTTTAGCATAAATATCAAGTTTATAAATCTTTAATTTATGATTAATCTCTCCTTCCTCGGGATCAATGTAAGAGAAAGTACTTTTAGATCAGGCTCTCATTAACTTTTGTATAGAATATTGTAACACACTCCTGATGCTCTTCATCCATTTTCTCCTACCTTTCTTCTCTACAGGAAAAAAAAATTCTGGCAAGCCATTTCACCTATATTTCACATATAACATAAATGGCTGCATATTAGTATAAAGTCAAGCACAAATCCTATTTTCTTAAACAGAGAACATCATAAACTTGATGTAACCTATCTTTCTAGCCTGTTATGCCAACATTCTCATATTGAAATCCTGCACATCTCACCTTCCTTTTCCCATCTTCAAAAATATTTGGTTTCTACAGTCCTTCCCTTCATTTTTATTGATATATTCTTCCTGCAATAATTTGTCAAATGGCAAGTACTCTCCATCATATATTCTGCAGGAAACTTCTCAGTTGTCTGTCATTCCAGCAATGACTTAACTGCTGGAATCACTAATTATACTTAGCCTGGAGTAATTAATTGCTGCTTTGTTCAGAGCCTATAAGGATTTATATGTATTCTCATGGCACATAATTATATAGAAGATGTTACTTAATAGAATTTGGCTTATGCACGTGTCATGATTTTCTGTTTCTGACTCTCTTACAATTTAGAATAATAATGTTTCCTTTTTTTAAAATTTTTAGGATATCCCCAAACCAGAGCTTTTATCACTCACTGTGGAACCAATGGGATCTATGAAGCTATTTACCATGGGTCCCTATGGTTGGAATTCCTGTGTTTGGTGATCAACATGATAATGTTGTTCGTATGAAAGTCAAAGGGGCAGCTGTTGAAGTAGACTTGCAAAGAATGATAAGTGCAGATCTGCTTAATGCTTTGAAAGCAGTTATTAACAACCCTTTGTGAGTAGAGAATATATACATTTTTAAGAAGCCTCTTGTTTTTGAAGGAATAATCAATTTTATACAATTATAAATTGATAATTTTATATAATAACCAGTGCAAGGTAATATCAAATAAGATTATTTTATACTTCTTAAATTTTGTGAAATTATTTTGTCACCTACCACTACTGAGTGATAGATTACAACCTCAAAGAAATACTAAATTTATTTAAAGAAAATTATCTACTGTTAAAAAGATATAAACTTTTTAATTAACAATAGTACTTTTTATTTCTTAAAAATTGCAGATATTATCACTGTAAAGAATTTAGGAAATGTAACAAAATCATAAAAACATAACTACTCAGCTTTCCTTATGTAGTTATAACCAATACCAGTTTAGAAACTTCTGCTATTTGCTTGTGCTAATTTATAAATAGAAAGTAATAGAATATATTTGTAAAAATAGAGTTATATTTGTTAATTTAAAATATTTTATATTGGTATATTTTAAATTAAAACTAGAGAAAGAGAATGAAGCAAAATTGAGAGATCCAAATGGAGGCAGAGAAGACCCTAGCCTTCTTGTTCCCCAGTAGGAAATAACAATTAGACACTATCTATGAACAAAATCATTTCTGGGAGTGCTCTAAAGTCCATGTATGAAATTTTAGCAACACAGTAGAACAACAACCAAAACAAAAGAGCCTGAGATAAATCACAGAAGAACAAAATGATGACAGCTTTATTTTACCAGCATCATCCTCAAGCCAGCATTGCACAGCACCAAGAGAGAACTCTCAGCTAGAAAGAGTCCCTTGGTAGAAAAAGAAGAATGAGTTGAGTGACCAATTTCTAAGGGCTTCTGGGACACAGAAATAGAAAAACAAATTCTAAATTTGTATGAAGCCACAAGAGATCTCAAACAGCCAAAGCAGTCCCAAGAAATAATGAAATTGAAGGCATCCCACTTTTTATTTCAAACTGTACTATATAGTAATTTTAAACAGATGATATTGTCATAAAAATAGACATACAGACCAATGGACAGGACTGAGAACCCTGAAACAAAGCTTCATATATAAAGCTGAATAATATTTTTCAAAAAGTGAAGAATACTCCATAGGAAAAGCATTATCCCTTCAATGAGTAGTACTAAGGAAACTAGATAATTATATACAGGAGAATAGAATTTGGAACTGTATATTATATTACTCACAAAAGATGACTAGAAATGGACTAAAGTCTTAAACATAAGACCTGAAACCATAGAACTCCTATGATCAAACAGGAGGAAAAGTTTCTTGACAAGGGTATTGGCGACAAATTTTGTGATATAACATCAACAATACAAGGAACCAATGCAAAACAAAAGGTGGAGCTATATTAAGAAATGACCTACACAATGAAAGGCAACATACAAAATTGGAGAACATTTTGAAAATAACACATCTGATAAGAAACTAATATACAAAAGATATAAGTAACTCATATTACTCAATAGCAAAATTTTCAAAAAATGAATGGAGTTACTGAATATATATTGGCCCAAAAAAGATGTATACCTGCCAACAGGTACATGAAAAGGGGCTTGACACTACTAAGCATCATAAAATGCAAATCAAAACCTCACCTTTCCCACCTCACACTTATTAGAATTGCTGTTGAGGTTGTTCAGTCACTAAATTGTGGCTGACTCTGTGACCCCATTGACGACAGCATGCCAGACTACCCTGTCCTCAACTATCTCCTGGAGTTTGCTCAAATACATGTCCATTGAGGCGGTGATGCTATCTAACCATCTCATCCTCCGCTGCCCAATTTTCTTTCACCCTTCAATCTGACTCAGCAGTAGGTTCTTTTGCAATGAGTCAGCTCTTCGCATCAGGTGGCCAAAGTATTGGAGCTTCAGCTTTAGCATCATTCCTTCCATGAAATTCAGGGTTGATTTCCTTTAGGATTGACTGGTTTGACCTCCTTACTGTCCAAGGGACTCTCGAGTCTTCTTAAGCACCAGAAAGCATCAATTTTTCAATGCTCAGCCTTCTTTATGGTCCAACTCTCACATGATTGCTGGAAAAACCATAGCTTTGACTATAGGGACATTTGTCAGCAAAGTAATGTCTCTGCTTTTTAATATGCTGTCTGTGTTTGTCATAGTTTTTCTCCCAAAGAGCAAGAGCCTTTTAATTTCATGACTGCAGTTGCTCTCCGGAGTGATTTTGGAGCCCAAGAAAATAAAGTCTGTCATTGTTTCCACATCTATTTGTCACAAAGTGATGGGACAGGATACCATATTCTTAGTGTTTTTCAATGTTGAGTTTCAAGCCAGTTTTTCACTTTCTTTCACCTTCATCAAGAGGCTCTTCAGTTCCTCCTTGTTTTCTTCCATAAGGACAGAGTCATTTGCATATCTGAGGCTCTTGATATTTCTCCTGGCAATCTTGATTCCACCTTTGACTTCATCCAGCCTGGCATTTCTCATGATGTACTCTTTTTGCTTCTCTTCTTTTCTCAGCTATTTATAAGGCTTCCTCAGACAACCATTTTCCTTCTACAGTTCTTTTTCTTGGGGTTGGTTTTGATCATGGCCTCCTGTACAATGTCATAAAGCTCTGTCCATAGTTCTTCATGCACTCTGTCTATCTGATCTAATCCCTTGAATTCATTTGTCACTTCCACTGTATAATTGTAAGGAATTTGATCTGGTCATATCTGAATGGTCTACTGCTTTTCCCTCCTTATTTAATGTAAATCTGAATTTGGCAATAAGGAGTTCATGATCTGACCACAGTCAGCTCCTAGTCTTGTTTTTGCTAAATGTATATAGTTTGTTCATCCTCAACTTCAAAGAATATAATAATCTGATTCTGGGATTGACTATCTCTACACATTGACCACAAATAGTCATTTCTTGTGTTGTTGTAGAAGGGTGGTGTTTGCTATGACCAGTGCGTGTTCTTGAGAAAACTCTGTTAGCCTTTGCCATGCTTCATTTTGTACCCCAAGGCCAAAACTGCCTGTTACTCCAGGGGTTTCTTGACTTCCTATTTTTGCATTCCAATCCCCTATGATGAAACAGACATCTTTCTTTGGTGTTAATCCTAGAAAGTCTTGTAGGTTTTCACAGAGCCATTCAACTTCAATCTCTTCAGCATTAGTGGCTGGGGCAAAGATTTGGATTGCTGTGATGTTGAGTGGTTTGCCTTGGAAACAAATAGAGACCATTCTGTCATTTTTGCGATTGCTCCCAAGTACCTCATTTTGGACTCTTGCTGACTATGAGGGCTATTCCATTTCTTCTAAGGGATTCTAGCCCATAGTATTAGATGTAATGGTCATCTGAATTAAATTTGCACATTCCAGTCCATTTTAGTTCGCTGATTCCTAGAATGTCAATATTCACTCTTGCCATCTCCTGTCTGACCACTGCCAGTTTGCCTTCATTCATGGATCTAACATTCCAGGTTCCTATGCAATATTGCTCTTTATAGTGTCAGACTTTACTTTCACCAACAGAGACATCCACAAATGGGCGTCGTTTCTGCTCTGGGTCAGATTCTTCATTCCTTCTGGGGCTATTTCTCTGCTCTTCTCCAGTAACATTTTGGACACCTACTGACCTGGATGGTGCATATTTTGGTGTCATATCTTTTTGCCTTTTCATACTGTTCATGGGATTCTCAAGGCAGAATGCTGAAGTGGTTTGCCATTCCCTTCTCCAGTACAACAATGTGAATCCTCCATAAGTATATATATATATATATATATATAATCCCCTCCTTTTGAGTCTTCCTCTTACCTCCACCCACTCCCACTCTTTTGTGTTTTGTGGCAGTCTCTAGGGTATATTCAAGTCTTTTTGACCCCATGGACTGTAGCCTGCTAGTCTCCTCTGTTGATAGGACTTTCCAGGGATTAATACTGGCATGCATTGCCATTTGCTTCTCCAGAGGATCTCACTGACCCAGGGATCGAATGTGCATCGCCTGCTCTCCTGCATTGGCAGGGAGATTCTTTAGCACTGAGCCACCTAGGAAGCCCCAGAGTACCAGTCTGAGCTCTCTGTATTATACAGCAAATTCTAATGGCTATCTGCTCTACACATGATAGTATCTATAAGTCAGTGCTACTTCCTCAATTTGTCCGACTGTGTCCCATCCCTTGCTATGTATACAAATCTGTCCTCTACATCTGCATTTCTATTCCTACCCTACTAATGGGGTTATAAGTACAGTTTTTTTCCTAGGTTACAATATTAATATATGATATTTATTTTTCTCCTTCTGACTTACTTCACTCTGTAAAACAGGCTGTGGGTTCCATCAGTGTCTCTTAAACATCACATCTTAGATTTCTTTGCCATATTATCAGTACAATATTGTCAAAGCTTACAATGTATGCATCTTGCCCAAGACCACAATTTCCAATATCATTTAGCATTAATTTCATATTTATATGGATTTAATGAACCAATTTGTGTTTTAATAGAGTATTTTATTGACTTTTTATCTGATAAATACTTTCTGTGTCTGTCTTGGAATTTCTGTTGCTATTGTTTGTTTTCCTGAGATGTATTCAAAAGTACTTATCCTTTAAATTCTTGTGTATTAAAAAAAGCCTGCCTTGGTTGTTTAAACCAAAGAGCAACAGAGCTTTGTTTACTTTTTTCTGGTTTATAGTTCTCATCCTCAATACTTTTTGCTTGCTTTCCCATGATTTTCTACTATTTGATATTCTGTATTCTTTGTCAATGATGATTGCACTTTGCTGTGGGAGAATAACCTCCTTCCTTCACAAACCCAAGGAAATCTTGCTTCTAAGTCAGCCATTCAAAGCCTTAAGCCAAAACCGTGGTTTGGTCTTCTGTTTCTTGACAGAAGTTAGAAGGGTTAGTGTTCTAGCTATTGCAGTCCTTCCATCTCACCACTCTGTGCAGCCCTCTGTTGTTGTACAGTTGCTCAGTCATGTCTACTCTTTCTGACTCCATGAAATGCAGCACACCAGGCCTCCCTGTCCCTCACTATCTTCCAGAGTTTGCCCAAGTTCATGTTCATTTTCAGTGATGCCATCCAACTGTCTCATCCTTTGATGCCCTCTTCTCTTTCTTCCCTCAGTATTTCCCAGCACTGTGGACTTTCCCAGTGAGTTGTCTGTTCTCATCAGATGACCAAAATACTGGAGCTTCAGCTTCAACATCAGTCCTTCCAGTAAATATTCAGGGTTGATCTCCCTTATGATTGTCTGGTTTGACCTCCTTGCTGTCCAAGGGACTTTCAGGAGTCTTTTCCAGCACCACAGTTGAAGGCATCAGTTATTTGGCATTCTGACTTCTTTATGGTCCAACCCTCACAATAGTATGGGACAACTAGGAAGACCATAGCCTTGACTATTCAGACATTTGTTGGCAGAGTAATGATTCTACTTTTCAACACACAGCCCTCTTTAGCCTGAGGCAAAAATGCCAGCATCTATTCAGTCTCAGACCCTATTTCTTGCCTAGAGGATCACATGAAGCTTTCTTGCTTTCATCTGAAATGTCAGGACCATGAAGATCACATACTGAAATCATTTCCTGTTACTTCTGAAGTCTCATTAATACTGACACTCCAGACCAAACCTGAGGAAGAGTGAAGGAGTGGTGAAAGGGTTCCTTTTTCATAGACCTTCCCTTCCATGCCGCTTCCTACACTATTATGTTCCCAATACCACACTCAGCAAGTTAGACCAAAATTCTGTATTCTCAAGCTACATATTTTATTAATCCATTCTCATTTGTGTACTTTGAGAATGCTATTTTCAATTGGAAATTATTTTCTCTCCTACCTTTAATAATTGCTGAAATTCTAATGCATCCAACAGATACCAGCCAATGGACCATCATATCTAGAAATATCTCAAGAGGAAACAAATTTTCTTAAACTTTTCATATTCTTGGTGATATTAATTATGACATAACTTATATAATTAATTATGCAATGTATTTTTAATAATATATATCTGTTTTAGGTATATCATGTCCTTAACAAACTCTACAGGTTGTTATTTATATATATTCAATTTTAGCTATAAAGAGAATGCTATGAAGTTATCAAGAATTCACCATGATCAACCTGTAAAACCCCTGAATGGAGCAGTCTTCTGGGTTGAGTTTGTCATGTGCCACAAAGGAGCCAAGCACCTTCAACCAGCTTTCCATGACCTCACCTGGTTCCAGCACCACTCTTTGGATGTGATTTGCTTCCTGCTAGCTTGTGTGGCAACTGTTGCATTCCTGGTCACTAAATGTTGCCTGTTTTGTTGTTGGAAGTTTGGTAAGACTGCAAAGAAGAAAAAGAGAGAGTAGTCTCTTCTGCTTTTTTTTTTTTTTTTTTAATAATTGGGCTAGAAACCTTGACAGAGTCCATCTGAATAATCCAGCCACTGATTTGAAAAGATTTCTCTCCTGTTCTTCTGGGTTCTTATCCAGTCTTCAACTTATCAAGACAAAGATCAAAGACTCACTCCAGAAATAAGCCACATGATTCCAAATGAAGGTTTAAAATAATCTATTCTTTACAAAGATACGACAAATGAATAAACATATGGAAATTGTTACAATTAAAGTTTAGTGCTTTCCTTTATTCATGGCTTTCAGTTCAACCAGTTGAGATGCTGGTGAGGCCTCAGGAACATAATGATAAATCCTATTTCCATACTGATCAGGTTGAATATTTCTTAAATATCTAACATAATTTTGGGTCCAATAATCAATAATTATTTCATATTCTCTAAAAGAACTATACAAGAACTAATGCAGAACACACTCTAGCCAGAGCTTCTTTGCCAGTCAGGAATATCAGAAGCCTGATAGGATTTCTACTCTGCTGTAAAGCACATTTTACATCATCAATTTCCTTTCATATTACACATTAGACTTTGTCCCCTTTGGAATACAAAATACTGTTTGTTTGTTTGTTTGTTTGTTTTTCCAAGACTATCCTTCATTTGGATATTAATAATGATAGTACTTCATTTGTATTGTAACACTTCTTGGCTTCAGAGAACTAGCTGATTATTGTATGTTTTCATGGTTATTGGTACTATGGACCAAAGTAAATGACTGGAATTTAATGCCCACACTTTTAAATGAACTTAAGTACAATAAGGCTGTATATTGTCATTCTGCTTATTTAACTCTATATAGAGTGCATCATGCGAAATGCTGGCCTGGCCAAGCAGGAATCGAGATTGCCGCAGAAATATCAACCTCAGGTGATACACAGATGATACCCCTCTAATGTCAGAAAGTAAAAAGGAACTAAAGAGCCTTTTGATGAGGGTAAAAGGGGGAAAAGCTGGCTTAAAGCTGAGCATTAAAAAAAAAAAAAAAAAAAAAAGAAAGTCATGGCATCTGGTCCCATCATTTCATGGCAAATAGAAGTAGGAAAAGTGGAAACTGCTTTCTTGTCCTCCAAAATCACTGTGGATGCTCACTGTAGCCAAAAATTAAAAGACGCTTGCTTCTCAGAAGAAAAGCTATGACAAACCTAGACAGTGTGTTAAAAAGCAGAGATACCACTTTGCAGACAAAGGTCTATGTACTCAAAGTTATCCTTTTTCCTGTATGTTTATGAGAGTTGCACCATAAAGAAAGCCCAACAGTGTAGAATTGATGCCTTAAAATTGTAGTGCTGGCAAGTTAGAGAGCCATCAGAGGGGTTTGAGCTGAGACACTCCTTTTATATGCATAAGACTAATAACTGGAGCTCTCAGTTAACTTTTTCCAGAGAAAGGTGATCAGGGATAGCCCCCTTGAAATGTCAGAAGAATAGGTGGAAAGCATAATGCAGTAAGGCAGGCAGACTCTGGTTTTGGGGGTAGATGCCCAAGAAAGTCCAGGGGAACTCCTGAGGCCTGATCCCACCTTTGCATTTTGTCAGGACCCTTTCCTCATGACCTTTGCCATGGGGGAGATTCCCCATACTGGCTCCCGGCATCTCCCCCTTTTTTATTTCTTAAAACAGGCAGATGCAGTTCAGTCGTGAGCTTCTGAATGTTCTGCCGAAGAATCCTGACAATACAAGGAAGAATGATTATGAGGAGCAAGATTAGAGCACCCACAGCAACATAGCTAAAAACAGTAGACAGAATGTTTTTTCCAGAAATGAAATTAGAAAAGGTGTGGGAAAAGTTATTAGCTGCTCCTGTGGCAGTAAAGTCTAGTCGGGAGTGTTCCATAGTGGTTATCTGATTATGAAGTTTCCCTAAATCCAGACAATGTCAGAGCTGTTCCAAATACCTGAAATATGATTTTTAATTTTTTTCCATTCATAGTCTGTCTCGTTCACTTTCAGGGATGTAACGCATATCCACCCGTAGTCGGCATGACAGGACAATGCCAATTTTGTTTTTAATGCCTGTAGTTCAGTCCCAATATGTGTTATTGCTTCCTCTAGGGTATCTACCCTCATCTCTAGCTTCCTATCTATAATTTCTTGTGTTGCCAACGTTAAAGAAACATGTTTAGACATAGTATCAACATATTGGGCAGTATGCACTTGTTGAGTCAATGATATTGCTGCCACAGTAACAGAAGTAATTGCAGTTATTAAAGCTGATATTCCTAAGATAAGTAAGCCCACAAACCATCGTGATTGCATTAAATCTTGTAGTTGTTGTAACACAGCAATCATCATAACAACTACTTATCATACCAATAAGTAGTTACAGTTACAGGCACCGTAAGATAGGGTGGATATTTTAACACCACAAAACAGCAAACATTATATTGAAGAGTTAAGCAAGATGAAAGCATACATTGTTCACAGGACACTGTATTAAGTCCACCTGAATAATTTATCCGTACATAGAGTCTTCCGGAAACATTAGTGAAGAGAAAAACATAAGGAGAGGGTAAACAAGCCAAAACAGAATAAGTAGAATTATTTTCTGGTCAATGTTCACACTGCAGCAGCTCCGTCAGTCCCACCGGGATCTCGATGTTTACCTTGCCTCTCCTGCTGGCAGGCGCCCAGGCACTGCCCTCGCTCCCTCACTAAACCAGCCACGGGCCCAGTGGTGGCCAAGCGAGTGCAGACGGACACTGGTGGGGCCACCGGCTGCAAACGCAGTGCACTGGGTCCTGGCAGCCAGGCTGTTCCTGCCCGCGGCTCCCAGCACGCAGCTGTTCCATGAGGCAGCGGCGGCAGGGGCAGAGGAGTACCCTTCCTCTTTTGTGACGGAAGCTATGGGGGAACCGGATATCTAGGGGACTGCGACATGGCAAATCAGCCTGTCTGGGATCCAAATCGGAGAATCTGTATCCTGTGGAAAAATACAAACACATCCTCGACCGCTAGTTAACAATGGGTCAGGACCCCTCCATTGTCTGGAGAGGAGGTCCTTCCATTTCACCAATGGCTTTGCATTCTGTTGTTCCAGACACCAATGGTGAAGCATTGCAGTGGTTCCGGACAAATCAGCATTTAAGTTATTTATTACAAAGAAAGCATGTTGTAAAATCTGATGGGGGAACTATACTTAAGTTCCCCTTTCTTTAATTTTTTAGTTTGTATTTTTAATGTTTGGTGAGTTCTTTTTACTATAGCTTGTCCCTGTGGATTATAAGGGATGCCCATGTTATGTTTAATTTGGAACTTTGTACAAAATTCCTGGAAAGACTTAGAGGTATAAGCAGGAGCATTGTGAGTTTTTAAAGCTTTTGGCAAACCCAAATATGAAAAACAAGTAAAGAGATGTTGTATTACATCCTTATATGCCTCTCCTGTGCGAGCAGTTGCAATAATGACATGGGAAAAAGTATCTACAGTTACATGAACAAAAGACAATTTTCCAAATGAGGAGACATGAGTTACATCCATCTGCCAAAGCATATTAGGTTTGAGACTGCGAGGGTTAACTCCCATAGGTAAACTATTTATAGTAGTGGGATAGTGTGAGCAGGAACGAAAAATCTCTCAAGCAGATCCTCGAGGAATTTGAAATTGATATCTTAAGGCAGTAGCATTTTGATGATGAAGGGAGTGAGAGACTCGGGTTTCTTCAAAAATAGAGGCCACTGTAACCCTGGTTAATGAATCTGCCAATTTTCATCAAACATTAAAAGAGCATCAAGCTGTTCTTTGTTATATGGAATTACAATTTCTGATGGCTCTTTACCAAATAATTTAATGTTCCGCTTCCTTTCTTTTAATATCAACATAGCTATCAATCCTGGATAAGAAGCCACTAATTTTTTAGCTTGAGCAGGAAGATGGACCCACTCTAGAGGGCTGTTTTGCCATAAAACTAATTTTTTTGTCTGGCTACCCCAATTACACCTATGGGGATTTTATGGTAAAGAAATTGTCAAGCAGTTGTCAATTTAATTCTTTTAATTTTTAAAATTTATGTTTTAACAACATAAATTTAAGGATATGTTAATTTAGGTCTAATGTTTAGTTTAGGTCTCTGTATAAATTTAAATAATAAATGTATAACTTCCTTATCTCATTTAGGTATACAGATATACCTAAATAATGTATTTATATATGTATTTATATATGGCAATAAGTATAAACTTATTGACATATAATATATATAAATCAATATACTTGAATTAACCTTTATAATTAATATATTAATCAATATATATTGTAGCAATATAACATGCACACAACTAATACCAACCAACACAAACCAATGTACTATAATAATATATGTCACACATATATAATATAACTATACAGTATATATAATATATTTTATCACAGCACATCAGTCTATACCAATTAATATCAGCTACACACACACTATATTACCACAATATATATATTATATCTATAATATAATTATACAGTATATATTTAATATGTATATATAGTATACATATTAACTTATATACAAATTAAGTAAGTATAAATTTGTAAATAGAATTAGGTATACCTTTATTATATTTTATTTATACCCATACCTAATTAGGCAAACTGTAATTAGGCAAATATATTTATATTTAAATATATTATGTATTTATAACAATATACAAAGTATTGTTAATTGTACCACCTGTTGATAACTAAGAAATTGAGAAAACCCTTCTCCGAGCAACTCTTATTTGAGAGAGCACGTCCCTCCCACAAGTAGCAGTATAGCTGGCCCTTTCCACTCTCCTGTAAGGAGATCTTTTCACTTAACCAGAGGCCGAGTCATAGCCCCTTTCAAAGGCTGAATAGAAAATTTTTTTCAGAAAAATTACTGGATGTGTTTTCAAAATATGTGATGGGGGCTTGAGGGCAAATGAAACAAAATTTGACCCCTGACATCTATCAGGGCAACTTGCCAATCATTACTATTTTGTAAAAGACTTGCAGTTGATCCTTATTGAATGGAATTACTATCTTTGCTACTTGTTTTCCAAAAAGTTTCACACTTCTTTTTCTTCCTTTTATAATTAATTGTGCCACCAAGCTGGGATAAGATAAAACTATTTTTCTTGGGGTCACTGGTAGATGGAACCAATGGGCCTTCTTGTCACAAGCATCCTGTAGGTGTATGTTTTGTGGCAAGAATAATTTAATCTCATCTTTTGGTAATATTAATCCTAATTAACTGATCATTTAAAGCTTCATCTACTTTAACAAGAGCCAACTCTGTTTCTCTAGTCAACTTACCCTTAGAACTGGGATTAGGATCGCTTTTAAAGCAATCAAACAAAGGCTTTAAATCTGCAGTAGTCAGTTTTAAATGTGGGTGCATCAAATTAACATCCCCTAATAATTTTTGGAAATCATTTAAAGTTAGTAAACAATCTCTCCACAGCTTCAAAGGGGCATTATCAGTTTTCAAAACTTTTGGCAGACCTAAATATGAGAAGCAAGTAAAGAGGTGTTGCACAACTTCTTTATAAGCTTCTCCAGTTATCCTTCCATAACCTAAATCTGGTCTATAGCTTTTTAGATGACAAGCAACCATCTAATCTTTGCTTGAATACCCCCCAGCAACGGGGAACTCACTACTCCCCAAGGTTCTAAACTTTCCCTCACATTTTCTTCTGCAGCACCCCCACCCCGCATACCATTTTCTCTAATCTCACCAACTCATTTTCAGTAGTGTGTGTTGGCCAGGAGCTGGGCCAGTCTTTCCCAGCAATGCAAGAGATGTCTGCTCTAGTGTCTAACAGCCCTGACATTTTATTTCCTTGAATTAAAAAATCTTTTAAAGGCCTGGAAGCTGTAATTTCTGGCCCTCAAAAAGCTAGATCACTAGATCCAAATCCTCTGGGGCCCCTAGCTTGAGAAGTCAGGGTTTTTCTGTCTGATAATAAGGTAAAAGCAAAAGCTGTGTAATTCTTTGACCTTTATTAATTTGCACAGTTTTAGCAGGTGGCAAGATCAAAACTTTAATTTCCTCAGTATAATCAGAATCTACTACACCAGGCACCACAGAAATTCCTTGAAAAGAAAGCGAGCTATGCCGTAGCACAACTCTTACAATGCCCTCAGGCAGGGGGCCAGCCACTCCTGTTGGAATCAGAGTAACCTGCACGTCAGGGGTTAATATTGTTGCCAAGTCTCCTTTTCACTCTGGTTCTCTCCTAGCCTGGGTGAGGCCCCCTTGAGGGGATTTTCTCCAAGGAGCAGTCTCTGCATATTGTGCACAGCTTTCACAGTTCCTTTGTTCAAAACCTTTTTCAGCCTTAGGCAATGTTCTTGGAGGCTTTGGAGGCAAAGTGGGGAATTCCTGAGCCCTGGGGAGGAGCAAAAGGGAGGTGGTGGTGGTCGCCTTAAATCAGATAAATTTTTAAAGGTTTGTGTAGAGGGAGAGGGGGCTTGCCAGGGTGCCCGGCCACAGTGTCCTGTAAGCCCTCCCCTCCCTCGGGAGGTAGAGCACAGTCTCCCTCTTTTTCTTCATCAATGGCAGAAAATATGATCTGCATAGAAGGTGGAGACCCACTACCATCCACCACTATAGCCTCTCCTATAGGCTATCTAACTGCCTCATGACGGGGGTTCAGAACATTTCTAATCATATTCTACAGAGCAAAAGCTTAATAAGCTTTTAGCAGTTTCCCTACCTTCACCCAAGTATCTAAATTAACAGTGCCTTCTTTTGAAAACTAAGGACATTGTTCTTGTACAAATGTAAAAATGGATTGAATATTGGCTTTATTAACTTTAATTCATCTTAATTATTTCCTCTTAATTAATTACAAGATTACTTCTATAAAGAATTATCATTCTTTTAACTCACTGTTACCCATGTCAGAGATTTCTATAAGAAAGAAAGATTTCCGACTTGTAAAGAAGGTTTCGTTTCAACCTTTGTAAAAGGGGGTTTCTTTTCAATCCATTGGAAAGCAGGTTTCATTTCAACCCTTAGAAAGCAGGTTTCGTTTCAACCCTTCAACTGGGTTTCTTTCAACCAAAACTTCCCACCCCTCAATCCCTACCTATCTTATGCAGGGGGTCTGCGACACCCTGAGTGGGGTCCTAGCTGTCCCAAAAACTGTGCACTGAAGGAGACCTATCTTCGAATAACGTGTTCTGGGCACCACTTGCTGGGGTCCAGCCCCGGTGGATCCAGGGAATTCGAAGTGGGGACGGCGGAGCGAGAGAGATATATAGATTTAGAGAGAGATAAGGAAAGAATTTGCAGTTAAGAGAATAGAAGAGAGAAAGAGGCTGTATTCCTTGGTTTACATCGAAAGCCAATAAAGCCACTGAGACAAGGGACTTACACCGTCTATGTAGGGCCACAGGCGCCTGCTTGAATAGTGGAGGGTGCCCCACCTTGAGCTCCCTCTCGTGTGGGTCTTAGAAGCCCAGGCAAATAAGTAGACATGGCGAGCCTTTGTGTTCCAGACGGGAATTCAGCCTGAAAAGGAGAGGGAGAGAGAGGGAGAAAGAGAGAGAGAGAGAATTGACACAGGGGGAGCCAGATTTCGAGAAACTGGTCCATCCTTTTATTTTCTAGGAAAGCTTTTATACTTTAATTTGTACATAGAGATCAATGGATAATACAAAGTCAGGCAGGGTCAGCAGCCCTGACCCTTATGGAGACCAGGCTTTTTTCTGCATACCTTTCCCACAAACAATGTTGTGTATATTATCTTCTGGCCTTGGAGGCCTGTAGACATTTTATGACCCTCTTTTGATAAAGGCTACTCAACCAGAAAACTTATTTTCCCTTGAAGTGTTTTTTCTTTATATTTCTAATCTATGTTAGCCTCAGAAAGTATCAAACAGAGAAGTTCATTTTCAGGAAGCAAAGGTGCAGCAAGTTACAAAAAAGAAAGAACCAATTAGCTCAAAGGTCTGATGTGGTTAGTTTCAAGGCTGCACTTGTTTTTCTTGCATTCCAACTATGTTAACTAATGCACTCCCAGGTGCACAGTGGATAAGGGATATGGGAACTTGGCAGCAAGCATTGGCTCAACAGTGAAATCTTATACCAGCACTATTCTAACAGCTTTTAACTCTTTGAAAGGCTCTATATTTTAGGCTTCCCGTGCCTCTCACAGTTGGGGGGCTGTAAACAATCACATGCATAATTGTAAAAGTCCGGGTAAACCTGTCAGGCAAGTTAGAGAGCCATCAGAGGGGTTTGAGCTGAGACACTCCTTTTATATGCAGAAGACTAATAACTGGAGCTCTCAGTTAACTTTTTCCAGAGAAAGGTGATCGGGGATAGCCCCCTTGAAATGTCAGAAGAATAGGTGGAAAGCATAATGCAGTAAGGCAGGCAGACTCTGGTTTTGGGGGTAGATGCTCGAGAAAGTCCAGAGGGACCCCTGAGGCCTGATCCCACCTTTGCGTTTTGTCAGGCCCCTTTCCTCATGACATTTGCCACAGGTGGTATTCCCCATGCTGGCTCCCGGAAGGAAAGATATATGTAATGGAATGAAAATAGAACACTATTTAACATCATATACAAATATTAACTAGAAATGGATTAAAGACCTAAATGTAAGACCAAACACCAAAACATTCTTTGAATAAATCACAATGATATCCTTTTTGATTCATTTCCCAGATTATTGGAAATGGAAACAAAACTAACAAATATGATCAAATTAAACTCAAAAGCTGTTGCACAGCAAAGCAGAACATAAGCAAAATAGGAAGGCAACCCTCAGAATGGGAAAAACTATTTACAGATGAATAAATTGACAAGGGATTAATCTCCAAAATATTCCATCAACACAGATAGACCTGAAAGTTATCATACTAAGAGATTAAGGAATACAGAGAAAGATAATGACCACATTGCTTATATGTGCAATCTAAAAAATGAAAAAAGAACTTATTTACAAAACAAAAACAGACACACACTATAAACAAACTTATGGTTACAAAATGGGCAAAGTAGGGGAGCAATAAATTGGGAGTTCAGATTAGCAGATATAGACTACTGTATTTAATGTAGATGAACCAACAAGGACTTACTAGACTTACTATAAAGCACAGGAAATTCTGCTCAATATTCTGTAGCAACATAAATGTGAAAAGAATTTTGAAAAGAGCAGATATATGTATATGTATAACTGAATCACTTTGCTATATACCTGAAACTGACACATTGTTGTGAAGTCACTCAGTCGTGTCCGACTCTTTGTGACCCCATGGACTGCAGCCCACCAGGCTCCTCCATCCAAGGGATTTTCCAGGCAAGAACACTGGAGTGGGGTTCCATCACTTTCTCCACTAGACCAACTATAATCCAATATAAAATTAAAATTAAAAATAAAACAAATCCCCTTGCCTTAACATCTCTTAAAGTATGTGTATTTCTGGCATTAAGTGATGATCTCTTCTGTACCTAAAATATCTAGAAGAGTTATCAGTAAAAGAAACACTACAGAGATCTTCCTGTTCAAATGATCATAAAAATAAAACTAGAAAAAAAAATTCCAAAAAATCTAGCCCTAATAGAATATGCAATCACATAATGTCAGCTTTTCAAATATTACTTAGAAATTATTATGGATTTGTGTTTAAGCCTGAGTAAATATTTCCTAACTCAGTGTATTGTGATTTATCAAGTTTTTATTTTCCTCATGTCAAAGCAGTTGCTTTCGATTTTAATCCATGATACAAAGTACACACTTCAAAGTTCAGCTCAACCTACTATAAACTCATTGGAATTGTTAAGGAGAAATCTCTGGATTGTTAGTTTCATGCATTTGGTTTAAGATTTAATTCAAGCAGGAGTTAACCATGAAGACTGTGAAAGGCTTTTTCATCCTTTTTGTGCTGCAGCTATGTCTCCTCGACTCTGGGAGGACAGGCAAAGTTCTTGTATGGCCTGTGGATTTTAGTCACTGGATTAATTTACAAGTTATTCTAGAAGAGCTTCATCTTCGTGGGCATGAAATAACTGTCCTGGTACCGTCACAAAATCTTGTGATTGATCATACCAAGATTCCCTATCATGTGGAGATCCTCCAGGTTTCAGTAACTGAAGAAACTTTCATGGAAGAGCTCAATACCATGCTCTATGAAGAAATTTTTGAACTGCCAAAACTCTCATGGTGGGAAATGCAAATCAAACTGGCAAACCTGGACAAAAAATTTTTATTAACAAGCAAAAGAGTGTGTGACAGTGCTGTCACAAACAAGGAGTTACTCAGCAGGCTACAGGCAGCCAAGTTTGATGTCTGTATTGCTGACCCTTTAAGTTTTTGTGGGGAATTGGTGGCTGAACTCCTGAATATTCCATTTATATACACTTTTCGGTTTTTCTCTGGGAATGTCATTGAAAGACTGTGTGCTGGGCTTCCTATGCCTTCTTCATATGTTCCTGGTGTCACATCAAGACTGACAGACAAGATGACTTTTATACAGAGGCTGGAGAATTGGTTACTGTATACAGTGAGTGAAATGATATATTCATATTATGTATTTCCAGAATGGGATGAATATTACAGCAAGGTTTTAGGTAAGAATAGTATGTATATAATAAATATTCTTGTATTCTATAAATAATGTAAACATTTATCTGACTGTATGAAAACTTACAAATGGTATTTTAGGGTGGCTACACTGTTTTGAATGTAAAAATTAATAACACTTTTTTTTTTTTTGTTTTGTGTTATATGCTTAAATAATGATAACATTCCATCTTCTAGGGGATCTTCCCAACCCAGAGATCGAACCCAGGTCTCCTGCATTGAAGGCTGATTCTTGACCATTAGAGCCACCAGGGGAACCCTGATATATATCCAAGAAGGAATATTCTCTATATTTAAGCTTCAGTTTTTGGAGTGTCTGGAAAACCCAAATCTGACAGCGTGCTTAATTTCCATAACCTTGGAGTACTCTGTGTTCTGCTTCTCCTCTTTCACAATCTGATTTCTTTCTGATTAGCCTGTTCTTCTTAAGGCTTTCTATTTGTGTTCGATGAAAGAATAGTTCATTGATGACCAGGTTTGCAATGTAGTGAGCATGAAACTAGAAAATAAATAATGTAGTTTGGTTTCATTTGTTCTTGTCTTCAAAGGTGTAAAAACAAAAGATCTTTTTTTTCCTATAGGACCATGCTTCTAGATTTTTTAACTTGCTTCAGTGTTTTGTTCTTCTATTTAAGGTTAGAGTTCATTGGAAGTCAACTATTGACTTTTGACCCTGAGCACAAATTTTTTCTCTATTTTAGCAAGCCCATGTACCCCTTCTATTTTGCTTTTGAATAATTTATTTTTTATTATGTTTATGTGATTATGATAAGGAAAGTTTGCATAAGAGTTAACTTACCTTTGAGAAAGCAGTACCTTTCATATATTATTTAGATAGACTTTTTTGAGTCTATTATTAACAAACAACACTGTATTATTTTCAGATAGTGACAAAAAATTAGTCCATAGTCAACCTAGAATAGTATGGAAGATTCATTTGAGCCAATCTGAGGATTATAACTCTGGAGAAAATCTGTCAGGAAGCTCGGAGGAATACTCTGCCCATTAGAAGTTAAAGAACTGTCATGAAAGTTTTTGAGGGAAGGGGTTATTCTTAAAAGTGTTACACATCAGAACATTATATTGCCAGTTTATGTAGCCCTAAAAAGTGAGTAATGGGTCATCGTGACCCCTTAAAAGATTAAGGAAAGAATGTTAGTTTATAATGAGTTACCTTGCTGGTGCCAGGAGGAAATCACTTTTTTTGCAGAGTAAACTTTCCTGTGTCTTCTGAAGGGATCTAGTTAATGTATAATGCAGAAGCACATTGCACACTAAAACAGGGAGTGCCAGGTAGTGGCTCAACCGATAGAGAATTTTTTATGCAAAATTTTGCTTGCCGACTTAAAATAATTTTGTTTCAACACAGGTATACAACAAGATGATTAGATATTTGCACCTATTGTGAAATAATCACCAAATAACTCTAGATAATATCCATCACTACACATAAATACAAATGGTATTTATTTGAAAACTCTTAATTTCTACTTTTGTTATTTTTGAGATTGGACCCAAATACTGCATTTCACACTCTTTTCTTAACTAAGAAGAACACTCCCATTTCTTCTAAGTGATTCTTGCCCATGGTAGTAGATACAATGGTCCTCTGAATTAAATTCACCCACTCCAGTTCATTTTAGTTCACTGATTTTTAAAATGTCTATGTTCACCCTTGCTATCTCCTTTTTGATCACTTCCAATTTATGTTGTTTTGTGGGCTGAACATTCCCGGTTCCTATGCAATATTCTTACAGCATCAGACTTTACTTCTGTCACCAGTTACATCTAAACCTGGACATTATTTTTGCTTTCACTCCATCTCTTCATTGTATCTGGAGTTATTTTTCTACTCTTCTCCAGTAGCATATTGGACACCTACCAACCTAGGGAGTTTGTCTTTCAGTGTCATATCTTTTTGCCTTTTCATGCTGTTCGTGGGGTTCTCAAGGCAAGAATACTGAAGTGATTTGGCATTGTCTTCTCCAGTGTATCAGGTTTTGCCAGAATTTTCTGCTGTGACCCACTCATCTTGGGTGGCCCTACACGGCACGGCTCACAGTTTCATTGAGTTAGACAAGGCTGTGGTCCATGTGATCAGTTTGGTTAGTTTTCTGTGTTTTTCATTGTGGTTTTCATTCTGTTTGCCCTCTGATGAAAAGGATAAGATTCTGGGGACCAGCCCTGGTGGATCCAGGGTATTTCAAAGTGGGGACAGTGTGGTGAGAGAGATATCTAGATTTAGAGAGAGATAAGGAAAGAGTTTGCAGTTAAGAGAATAGAGGAGAGAAAGAGGCTGTATTCCTTGGTTTACATAGAAAGCCAATAAAGCCTTAGACAAGAGGCTTACACCATCTACATAAGGCCACAGGTGCCCGCTTGCATAGCGGAGGGTGCCCCTCCTTGGGCTCCCTCTCGTGTGGGTCTTAGAAGCCCAGGCAAATAAGTAGACACGATGAGCCTCTATGCTCCAGCTGGGAATCAGCCAGAAAATAGAGTAAGAAAGAAAAGAAGACATGGGGGAAGCCAGATTTCTGAGAAACTGGTTTGTCCTTTATTTTCCAGGAAAGCTTTTATACTTTTTTTGTACATAGAGATCAATGGATAATACAAAGTCATGAAGAGTCAGCAGCCCTGACCCTTATCGAGACCAGGCTTTCTCTCTGCATACCTAGCTGTATACAAAAGTCTTAGGTGATTTACATCATCTTCTGGCCAGGAGGCCTATTAGCATTTTATGGCACTTTTCCGATAAGGGTCCGTCAACCAGAAAACTTATTTGCCCTAAATGTGTTGTTCTTACTAAAGTCTGGTGCCACTCTCAGAAAGCACTAATTAAGGTTACATTCTTACATAGTAAGGACACAACAATTTATAACAAAGAAAGAGGAATACAGTAATTTATATCAAAGAGAAAATTCGTTAACTCAAAAATCTAGTATTGCTGACATCAAAACTACTATATTCTTTTTCTACATCTGGGTTACATTGATTAATATCCTCCAGGGACCTAAAAGATAAAGGATATGGAGGCCTGGCGGCAGTCATTAAGTTAACAATGAAAACTGTCCACCAATATAATTCTTAGCTCCTTAAAAAGGGCTCTATATCTTTTAATTTTTTTTTAAATACTAAAATTTTTATTTATTATTTTTTAAAAATTCCTACTTTTTTATTTTTAAATTTTTATTTTTACTTTATTTTACTTTACAATACTGTATTGGTTTTGCCATACATTGACATGAATCTGCCACGGGTGTACATGAGTTCCCAATCCTGAACCTCCCTCCCACCTCCCACCCCATATCATCTCTCTGGATCATCCCCGTCCACCAGCCCCAAGCATCCTGTATCCTGTATTGAATATAGACTGGCGATTCATTTCTTACCTGATAGTAAACATGTTTCAATGCCATTCTCCCAAATCATCACACCCTCTCCCTCTTCCACAGAGTCCAAAAGTCCACTCTATACATGTGTGTCTCTTTTGCTGTCTCGCATACAGGGTTATTATTACCATCTTTCTAAATTCCATATATATGTGCTAGTATACTGTATTTGTGTTTTTCTTTCTGGCTTACTTGACTCTGTATAATAGGCTCCAGTTTCATCCATCTCATTAGAACTGATTCAAATGTATTCTTTTTAATGGCTGAGTATTACTCCATTGTGTATATGTACCACAGCTTTCTTATCCATTCATCTGCTGATGGACATCTAGGTTGTTTCCATGTCCTGGCTATTATAAACAATGCGATGAACATTGGGGTACACGTGTCTTTTCAGTTCTGGTTTCCTCAGTGTGTATGCCCAGCAGTGGGATTGCTGGGTCATAAGGCAGTTCTATTTGCAATTTTTTAAGGAATCTCCACACTGTTTCCCATAGTGGCTATACTAGTTTACATTTCCACCAACAGTGTAAGAGGGTTCCCTTTTCTGCACACCCTCTCCAGCATTTATTGCTTGTAGACTTTTGGATCGCAGCCATTCTGACTGGCATGAGATGGTACCTCATTGTGGTTTTGATTTGCATTTCTCTGACAATGAGTGATGTTGAGCATCTTTTCATTTGTTTGTTAGTCATCCGTATGTCTTCTTTGGAGAAATGTCTATTTAGTTCTTTGGCTCATTTTTTGATTGGGTCGTTTATTTTTCTGGAGTTGAGCTGCATAAGTTGCTTGTATATTTTTGAGATTAGTTGTTTGCCAGTTGTTTCATTTGCTATTATTTTCTCCCATTCCAAAGGCTGTCTTTTCACCTTGCTTATAGTTTCCTTTGTTGTGCAGAAGCGTTTAATTTTAATTAGATCCCATTTGTTTATTTTTGCTTTATTTCTCGTATTCTGGGAGGTGGATCATAGAGGATCCTGCTGTGATTTATGTCGGAGAGTGTATTGTCTATGTTCTCCTCTAGGAGTTTTATAGTTTCTGGTCTTACATTTAGATCTTTAATCCATTTTGAGTTTATTTTCGTGTATGGTGTTAGAAAGTGATCTAGTTTCATTGTTTTGCAAGTGGTTGACCAATTTTCCCAGCACCACTTGTTAAAGAGATTGTCTTTAATTCATTGTATATTCTTGCCTCCTTTGTTGAAGATAAGGTGTGTGGATTTACCTCTGGGCTTTCTATTTTGTTCCATTGATCTATATTTCTGTCTTTTTGCCAGTACCATACTGTCTTGATGCCTCTTGCAGTTGGGGGGCTGTAAACAATCACATGCTTAGTTGTAAAAATCCGGGTAAACCTGTCAGGCAAGTTAGAGAGCCATCAGAGGAGTTTGAGCTGAGACACTCCTTTTATATGCAGGAGACTATTAACTGGAGCTTTAAGTTAACTTTTTCCAGAGAAAGGTTGTTGGGGATAGCCCCTGTTAATGTCTGACATGTTGGTGAAAGTCATAAATTAATAAGACAGACAGATTCTTGGTTTAGGGTAGATGCTAGAGAAGGCCCAGGGGGGTTTCCTCGAGGCTTGATCTCACCTTTGCCTATCAGGCCTCTTCCTCATGACCTTTGCCACAGGTGGGATTCCCCATGCTGGCTCCCAGCAATAAGAAGCTTATGCAAGTTTTCTGATGGGAGAGCCTGTTGTGTTCTGGTTGACAGGGCCATGCTCAGTGAATCTTTAATCCAATTTTCTGCTGATGGGAAGGGCTGGGTGCCTTCCCTGTTGTTTACCCTGAGGCCAAACTTTCAACACATGCCTCTACCAGAGACTCCTGGACACTCAAAGGCAAGTCTGGCTCAGTCTCCCACAGCCTCCAAAGTCAAATTCCCTGCAGGTTGTCAGTTACATTGCCAGATTCATGGATTGGAAAATCTGTCCTAAGGAAATCTGAACTTTTTTAACAGTGTGGGAAAATCTTTAGTATAATTGTTCTGCATTTTGTGGATCATCTGCTCAGCGGCTTTATGGTGGGGCTAATGGTGACCTCCACCATGAGGCTCAGGCCACATATTGGGTAACCCAGGCCTGCTGCAGTTAGAGTCCCTGTCCCCACAGCAGGCCACTGCTGACCCATAGCTCTGTGGGAGACACTCAAACAATCAAAGGTAGGTCTCCCTCAGTCTCTGTGGGACGTCTGGGTCTTGGTGTGCACAAGAGTTTTTTTGAGTCCTCCAAGCATCTCTGGTGAGTATGAGGTTTGATTCTAAGGACAATTTTTCCCCTCCTACCATCTTATTGGAGCTTCTCCTTTGCCGTTGGAATTGGGATTTTTTTTTTTTTTTTGGTGGAATCCAACATTCTGTCCATGGTTGTAAAGCAGCTAGTTGCAACTTTGGAGTTCACACAGGAGAAGATGAGCACATGACCTTTTAGTCTGCCATTTTGTTTGTTGATGTCCTTTTCATCATAAGGGACTGACAGGCAAAAGCAGGAAGTCAAGAGATAGCTGGAGCAACAGGCAAATTGGCTATGGAGTACAAAATGAAGTGGGGAAAAGGCTAACAGGGTTTTGTCAAGAGAAGGCAATGGTCATATCAAACACCCTCTTCAATAGCACAAGAGAAGACTCTAGACATGGACATCACCAGTTGGTCAGCACCAGAATCTGGTTGATTATATTCCTTAGAGTAGAAGATGGAGAAGAACTATACAGATAGCAAAAACAAGACTGGGAGTTGATTCTGGCTCAGATCATGAACTCCTTATTACTCAATTCAGACTTTAATTGAAGAAAGTAGGGAAAGCCACTGGGCCATTCAGGTATGACCTAAATCAAATCTAGTGTGAGTATACAGTAGAAATGACAAATGAATTTAAAGGATGAGATCTGATAGATAGAGTGCCTGAAGAACTAAGGATGGAGGTTCATGACATTGTACAGGAAGCAGTAATCAAGACTATCTTCAAGAAAAAGAAATGCAAAAGGCAAAACATCTGAGGAATCCTCACAATTAGCTGACAAAAGAAGAGAAGCTAAAGGCAAAGGAGAAAAGGAAAGATATATCCATCTGAGTGCAGAGTTCCAAAGAATAGCAAGGAGAGATAAGAAAACTTTCCTAAGTGAACAGTGCAAAGAAATAGAGGAAGATAATACAATAAGAAAGACTAAAGATCTCTTCAAGAAAATTAAAGATACCAAGGGAATATTTCATGCAAAGATGGGCACAATAAAGGACAGAAACGGTATGGACCTAACAGAAGCAGAAGATATTAAGAAGAGATGAAAAGAATACACAGAGGACTGCATAAAAGAGATCCTCATGACCCAGATAACCACGATGGTGTATTAACGCACGCCAGACATCCTGGAGTCTGAAGTTAAGTGGGCCTTAGGAAGCATCACTATGAACAAAGCTAGTGGAGGTGATGAAATTCCAGCTGAACTATTTCAAGTCCTAAAAGATGATGCTGTGAAAGTGCCACACTCAATATGCCAGCAAATTTGGAAAAATCAGCATGACAACAGGACTCAAAAAGATCAGTTTTTATTCCATTCCCAAAGAAAGGCAATGCCAAAGAATGCTCAAACTACTGCACAATTGCACTCATCTCACATGCTAGCATAGTAATGCTGAATAGTCTCAAAGCCAGGCTGCAACACTGCAGATGTTCAAGCTGGATTTAGAAAAGGCCAAAGAACCAGAGATCAAATCGCCATCATCTGTTGGATCATAGAAAAATTGAGAGCTCCAGAAAAACATCTAGTAACACTTTATTGAAACGTCAAAAACTTTGACTGTCTGGATTTCAAAATAATGCAAAAATTCTTCAAGAGATGGGAATACCAGACTACCTTACCTGACTCCTGCAAAGCTTATATGGATGTCAAAAGGAATAGTAAGAACTGGAAATGGAACAACAAACTGGTTCCAAATAGGGAAAGGAGTACATCAAGGCTGTATATCTTCTCCCTCTTATTTAAATTATATGCAGAGCACATCATGGAAAATGCCAGGATGGATGAAGCACAAACTGGAATCTAGATTGCCAAAAGAAATACCAAAAACCTCAGATATGCAAATGACACCACCCTTATGGCAGAAAGTCAAGAGGAACAACAGAGACACTTGATGAAGGTGAAAAAGGAGAGTGAAAAATTGGTTTAACACAACATTCAAAAAGTGAAGATCATGGCATCTGGTCCCATCACTTAATGGAAAAAGATGGGGAAAACAATGGAAACAGTGAGAGACTTTGTTTTCTTGGGCTCCAGAATCACTGCAGATAATGGTTGCAGCCAGGAAATTAAAATACCCTTACACTTTGGAAGCAAAGCTATGACAAAACTAGACAGCATATTAAAAAGCAGAGACATTACTTAAGTAACAAAGGTCCATATAATCAAAGCTATGGTTTAACCAGTAGTTTTATATTGATGCAACAGTTGGACCATAAAGAAGGCTGATCATAGAAGCATTAATCCTTTTGAACTGTGGTGTTGGAGAAACATCTTGAGAGTCCCTTAGACTGCAAGGGGATCAAACCAGTCAATCCTAAAGGAAATCAATCCTGAGTATTCATTGGAAGGACTGAGGCTGAAGCTGAAGCTCCAATATTTTAGCCACCTGATGTGAAGAACCGACTTAATAGAAAAGATCCTGATGCTGGGCTAGATTTAAGGCAGGAGGAAATGGGGATGACAGAGGATCAGCTGTTTGGATGGAACTACCATCTCAGTGAACGTGAGTTTTTTCAGGCTCCGGGAGATGGTGAAGGATAGGAAAGCCTGGATTGCTGTAATTGATTGTGCCGCGAAATGTAGGACATGAATGAATGACTGAACAAGAATAACCACACCTACACAGACAAAGGGTTTGCAAATATATATATATATTTTCTATTTTCATAGGCTGCCTTCTTGTTTGTTGATCATTTCTCTTACTGTGCAGTGTGCAGCGGCCACTATTTGGAAGTAGTTCACCTAGTTCATTTTTTTATTTTGTTACTTATACTTTCAGATCAGTTCAGTAGCTCAGTCATGTCTGATTCCTTGAAACCCCATGGATAGCAGCATGCCAGGCTTCCCTGTACATCACCAATTCCCTTAGCCTACTCAAACTCACATCCATAGAGTCAGTGATGCCATCCAACCATCTTATCCTCTGTCATCCACTTCTTCTCCTGCCTTCAGTCTTGCCCAGCATCAGGTTCATTTCCAGTGAGTCAGTTCTTTGCATCAGGTGGCCAACGTATTGGAGCTTCAGCTTCAGCTTCACTTCTTCCAATGAATATTAAGGACTGATTTTGTTTAGGAATGACGAGTTTGATCTCCTTGCAATCCAAGGTATGCTCAAGAGTTTGTTCCAACAGCACAGTTCAAAAGTATCCATTCTTCAGTGCTCAGTTTTCTTTACAGTCCAAATCCATTCATACATGACTACTGGAAAAACCATAGCTTCGATTAGATGGCCCTTTATAAGAAAAGTAATGTCTCTGGACTTTAATATGCTGTCTAGGTTGTTCATAGCTTTTCTTCCAATGAGCAAGCATCTTTTAACTTCATGGCTGCAATCATTATCTACAGTGATTTAGGTGCCCCCCAAAATAAGTGTTTCCATTGTTTCACCATCAATTTGCCATTAAGTCATGGGACCAGGTGCTATGATCCTCATTTTTTGAATATTGAGTTTTAAGACAACTTTTTCACTCTCCTCATTCACGTTCATCAAGAGGCTCCTTAGTTACTGTTGGCTTTCTGCCAGGATGGTGGTGTCATCTGCATATCTGAAGTTATTGATATATGTCCCTTCCATCTTCATTCCAGCTTGTGCTTCATCCATCCTGGTATTTTTCAAGATGTACTCTGCATATAAGTTAAATAAGCAGGGTGACAATATGTAACTTTGACATACACTTTTCCCTATTTGGAACAAGTCTGTTGTTCCATATCCAGTTCTAACTGTTGCTTCTTGATCTGCACACAGATTTCTCAGGAGGCAACTATGTTGGCCTGATATTCTCATCTCTTGAAGAATTTTTCCATTATTTGGTAATCCACACAGTCAAGGGCTTTGAGAGTCAATAAAGCAGAAGTAGATGTAGTAGTAGTAGAAGAGAGTGAAAAAGTTTGTTTAAAACTCAACATTCAGTAAACTAAGATCATGGCATCCAATCCCATCACTTCATGGCAAATAGGAAAAAAGTGGAAAAAGTGACAGACTTTAATTTTGGGGGCTTCAAAATCACTGCAGGTGGTGACTGCAGCCATGAAATTAAAGAATGCTTGCTCCTTGAAAGAAAAATTATGACCAACCTAGACAGCTTATATAAAATGCAGAGACATTTCTTTGCCAACAAAGGCCCATCTAGTCAAATCTATGGGTTTTCCAGTAGTAATATATGGATATGAGTGTTGGACTCTAAAGAAATCTGAGCACTGAAGAATGCTTTTGATGCTTTTGAACTGTGGTGTTGGAGAAGACTCTTGAGAGTCCCTTGGACTATAAGGAGATCCAACTAGTCCATCTTAAAGGAAATCAGTCTTGAATATTTGTTGGAAGGACTGATGCTCAAGCTGAAACTTCAATACTTTGGTCACATGATGTGAAGAACTGGCTCATTTGAAAAGACCTTGGGCTGGGAAAGACTGAAGGGAGGAGGAGAAGGGGATGACAGAAGATGAGATAGTTGGATGGCATCACAGATTCAATGGACATGAGTTTGAGTATCTCTGCGAGTTGGTGATGGACAGGGAAGCCTGGCATGCTGAAGTCTATGGAGTCACAAAGAGTCAGACATAACTGACCAACTGAACTGAACTGAGCTGGTGCAATATTGTTCTTTACAGCATCAGATTTACTTCGATCACCAGTCACATTTACACCTGGGCATTGTTTTTGCTTTTGGCCCATCACTTCATTTTTTCTTGAGTTATTTCTCCACTCTTCTCCAGTAGCATATTGGGCACCTACTGGACTGAAGTATTCATCTTTCAGTGGCATATCTTTTTGCCTTTTCATATTGCTCATGGCTCTCTCAAGGAAAGAATATTTATGTAGTTTGCCATTCTCTTCTTCAGTGGACTACATTTTGTCAGAACTTTCCATCATGACCTCTCCATCTGTGTGGCCCTAAGTGTCATGGCTCACGGTTTCATTGAGTTAGACGAGGCTGTGGTCCATGGGATCACTTTTATTTGTTTTGTATGATTGTGGTTTTCATTCTGCCTGCCCTTTGATGAATAAGGATAAGAGGCTTATGAAGCTTCCTGATGGGACAATCTTGGATTACCATGATATTGAATGGTTTGCCTTGGAAACGAACAGAGATCATTCTGTCGTTTTTGAGACTGCATTAATCTCAAATTGATGGTTGGATGGCATCATCGACTCAATGGACATGGGTTTGGGTGGACTCTGCGAGTTGGTGATGGACAGGAAGGCCTGGCATGCTGTGGTTCGTGGGGTCGCAAAGAATCAGGCATGACTGAGTGAGTGAACTGAACTGAAATGATGGGAGAGCCTAATTGTGGGGGAAACTGGGTCTTGTTCTAATGCGCGGGGCCATACTCAGTCAAATTTTAACCAATTTTTTTCTAATGGGTGGGGCTGTGTTCAATTTAGTTCAGTTCAGTCTCTCAGTCGTGTCCGATTCTTTGTGACCCCATGAATCGCAGCACGCCAGGCCTCCCTGTCCATCACCAATTCCCGGAGTTCACTTGGACTCACATCCATCGAGTCGGTGATGCCATCCAGCCATCTCATCCTCGGTCGTCCCCTTCTCCTCCTGCCCCCAATCCCTCCCAGCATAAGAGTCTTTTCCAATGAGTCAGCTCTTCACATGAGATGGCCAAAGTACTGGAGTTTCAGCTTTAGCATCATTCCTTCCAAAGAAATCCCAGGGCTGATCTCCTTCAGAATGGACTGGTTGGATCTCCTTGCAGGCCAAGGGACTCTCAAGAGTCTTCTCCAACACCACAGTTCAAAAGTATCAATTCTTTGGCACTCAGCTTTCTTCACAGTCCAAATCTCACATCCATACATGAACACGGGAAAAACAATAGCCTTGACTAGACAGACCTTTGTTGGCAAAGTAATGCCTCTGCTTTTGAATATGTTACCTAGGTTGGTCATAACTTTCCTTCCAAGGAGTAAGTGTCTTTTAATTTCATGGCTGCAGTCACCATCTGCAGTGATTTTGGAGCCCCCCCAAATAAAGCCTGACACTGTTTCCACTGTTTCCCCATCTATTTCCCATGAAGTGATGGGACCAGATGCCATTATCTTCGTTTTCTGAATGTTGAGCTTTAAGCCAACTTTTTCACTCTCCTCTTTCACTTTCATCAAGAGGCTTTTTAGCTCCTCTTCACTTTCTGCCATAAGGGTGGTGTCATCTGCATATCTGAGGTTACTGATATTTCTCCCGGTAAACTTGATTCCAGCTTGTGCTTCTTCCAGCTCAGTGTTTCTCATGATGTACTCTGCTAAGAAGTTAAATAAGCAGGGTGACAATATACAGCCTTGACGTACTCCTTTTCCTATTTGGAAGCAGTCTGTTGTTCCATGTCCAGTTCTAACTGTTGTTTCCTGACCTGCATACTGATTTCTCAAGAGGCAGGTCAGGTGGTCTGGTATTCCCATCTCTTTCAGAATTTTCCACAGTTTATTGTGATCCACACAGTCAAAGCCTTTGGCATAGTCAATAAAGAAGAAATAGATGTTTTTCTGGAACTCTCTTGCCTTTTCCACAATACAGCAGATGTTGGCAATTTGGTCTCTGGTTATTCTGCCTTTTCTAAAATCAGATTGAACATTTGGAATTTCACGATTCATGTACTGCTGAAGCCTGGCTTGGAGAATTTAGAGCATTACTTTACTAGTGTGTGAGATGAGTTCAGTTGTGCAGTAGGTTGAGCATTCTTTGGCATTGCCTTTCTTTGGGATTGGAATGAAAACTGACCTTTTCCAGTCTTGTGGCCACTGCTGAGTTTTCCAAATTTGCTGGCATATTTAATACAGCCCTTTCACAGCATCATCTTTCAGGATTTGAAATAGCTCAACTGGAATTCCATCACCTCCACTAGCTTTGTTCGTAGTGATGCTTTCTAAGGCCCACTTGACTTCACATTCCAGATTATCTGGCTCTAGCTGAGTGATCACACCATCATGATTATCTGGGTTGTGAAGATCTTTTTTGTATACTTCTTCTGTATATTCTTGCCTCCTCTTCTTAATATTTTCTTCTATTAGGTTCATACCATTTTTTTGTCTATATTGAGCCCATCTTTACATTAAATGTTCCCTTGGTATCTCTAATTTTCTTGAAAAGATCTCTAGGCTTTCCCATTATTTTGTTTTTCTCTATTTCTTTGCACAGATCCCCAAGGAAGGCTTTCTTATCTCTATTTGCTAGTCTTTGGAACTCTGCATTCAGATGAATATATCTTTCTTTTTCTCATTTTTTTTTTCTTCTCTTCTTTTCACAGCTATTTGTAAGGCCTCCTCAGACTACCATTTTGCTTTTTGCATTTCTTTTCTTGGTGATGGTCTTGATCCTTGTCTCCTGTACAATGTCAGGAACCTCTAAGCATAGTTCATTGGGCACTCTGTCTATCCAATTTAATCCCTTGAACCTATTTCTCACTTCCACTGTATAGTAAGGGATTTGATTTAAGTCATACCTGAATGATCTAGTGGCTTTCCCTACTTTCTTCAATTTATCTGAATTTGACCATAAGGAGTTCATGATCTTAGTCACAGTCAGCTCCCAGGATCATTTTTGCTGACTGTATAGAGCTTCTCCAACTTTCACTGCAGAGTATATAATAAGTCTGATTTTGGTTTTGAGCATCTGGTGTTATGCATGTGTAGAGTCTTTCCTTGTGTTTTTGGAAGAGGGTGTTTTCTATGAAAAGTGCATTCTCTTGGCAGAACTCTATTAGTCTTTGCCCTGCTTCATTCTGTACTCCAATGCCAAACTTGCCTGTTACTCCAGGTATTTCTTGACCTCCTACTTTTGCATTCCAGTCCCCTATAATGAAAAGAACATCTTTTTTGGGTGTTAGTTCTTAAAGGTCTTGTAGGTCATCATAGAACCATTCAAATTCATCTTCCTCAGCATTGTCAGTCAGTCAGTTCAGTCACTCAGTTGTGTCAGACTCTTTGCCACCCCATGGCCTACAGCATGCCAGGTCTCCCTGTCCATCACCAACTCCCGGAGTTCACTCAAACTCATGTCCATTGAGTCAGTGATGTCATCCAACCATCTCATCATTTGTCATCCCCTTCTCCTCTCGCCTGTAATCTTTCCTAGCATCAGGGTATTTTCAAATGAGTCAGCGCTTCACATCAGGTGCCAAAATCTTTAACATTACTGGTCGTCAAACCCATGCCTCCACTGGAGACTCCTTAACATTCATAGGCAAGTCTGACTCAGACTTTTGTGGGGACACTGCTCATTTCTCTCAGTTGCTGGTGTTGCAAGATTTTTTGTGCTCTCCAAATGTCTTTCTCCAATCATGTGGAAGAACATTACAGAAAGCTCTATAATGGTGTCCCACTAGCATCCAAAGTTATATTCCCTGGGGGTTCTCATCTGCTCACCAGCTCTATGGTGGGGCTAATGGTGACCTCTTCCAAGAGGGCTTATGCCACATGGGGCATGACACAGGTCTGCTGCAGTCATAGCCCCTGTCACTGCGGCAGGCCACTGCTGACCCATACCTCAGTCAAGGGCAGGAGACAACCAAGGGCAGTTCTAGCTCAGTTTCATTGGGACCTCTGGGTCTTGGTGTGCACAAAATTTTGTTTGAGCCCTCCAAGCATTTCTGGCGAGTATGGCACTTGATTCTAACTGCAATTTCCCTCCTTCTACTGTCTTGCTGGGGCTTCTCCTTTGCCCTTGGACCTGGGGTATCTTCTTTTTGGGGGGAATCCAACCTTCTCCTGTCAATGGTTGTTTAGCAGCTAGTTGCAATTTTGGAGTTCACACAGGAGAAGATGAGTGCACGTCCTTCTACTTCACTATCTTAATATCAAGATACAGTCCTCGAATTCTCCAAGACAGAATATTGGAGTGGGTAGCCTTTCCCTTCTCCAGAGGATCTTCCTAACCGGGGATCAAACCCAGGTCTCCCACACTGTAAGCGGATTCTTTACCAGCTGAGCCACCAGGGAAGCCCACTTAAACTTTATGTAACATATCTAAATTCACTGACACTATGAATGTCAAGAATTATTTCCCTTTGTTTTCTTTGAGCAATTTTATTGTTTTAGGTCTTATATTTAATAAATACTTGGTAAATAGAAGAAACACATTTCTTTTTATTCTCATCAGTGTTAAAATGCTATGTTATAATTTGGCTATTCAGAATTTAAAATTTTCATTATATTATATATTCAGTTCAGTTCAATTCACTCAGTCATGTCCGACTCTTTGCGACCCCATGAATCACAGCATGCCAGGCCTCCCTGTCCATCACCATCTCCCGGAGTTCACCCAGACTCATGTTCATCGAGTTCGTGATGCCATCCAGCCATCTCATGCTCTGTTGTCCCCTTCTCCTCCTGTCCCCAATCCCTCCCAGCATCAGAGTCTTTTCCAATGAGTCAACTCTTCTCATGAGATGGCCAAAGTACTGGAGTTTCAGCTTTAGCATCATTCCTTCCAAAGAAATCCCAGGGTTGATCTCGTTCAGAATGGACTGGTTGGATCTCCTTGCAGGCCAAGGGACTCTCAAGAGTCTTCTCCAACACCACAGTTCAAAAGCGTCAATTCTTTGGTGCTCAGCCTTCTTCACAGTCCAACTCTCACATCCATACATGACCACAGGAAAAACCATAGCCTTGACTAGACAGACCTTAGTCAGCAAAGTAATGTCTCTGCTTTTGAATATACTATCTAGGTTGGTCATAATTTTTCTTCCAAGGAGTAAGCATCTTTTAATTTCATGGCTGCAATCACCATCTGCAGTGATTTTGGAGCCCCCCAAAATAAAGTCTGACACTGTTTCCACTGTTCCCCCAATTATTTCCCATGAAGTGATGGGACCAGATGCCATGATCTTCGTTTTCTGAAAGCTGAGCTTTAAGCCAACTTTTTCGCTCTCCTCTTTCACTTTCATCAAGAGGCTTTTTCTGCCATAAGAATGATGTCATCTGCATATCTGAGGTTATTGATATTTCTCCTGGCAATCTTGATTCCAGCTTGTGTTTCTTCCAGTCCAGGTTTCTCATGATGTACTCTGCATAGAAGTTAAATAAGCAGGGTGACAATATACAGCCTTGACGTACTCCTTTGCCTATTTGGAACAAGTCTGTTGTTCCATGTCCAGTTCTAACTGTTGCTTCTTGACCTGCATACAGATTTCTCAAAAGGAAGGTTAGGTGGTCTGGTATTCCCATCTCTTTCAGAATTTTCCACAGTTTATTGTGATCCACACAGTCAAAGTCTTTGGCATAGTCAATAAAGCAGAAATAGATGTTTTTCTGGAACCCTCTTGTTTTTTCCATGATCCAGCGGATGTTGGCAATTTGATCTCTGGTTCCTCTGCCTTTTGTAAAACCAGCTTGAACATCAGGGAGCTCACAGTTCACATAGCTCAAGCCTGGCTTGGTTTAATGCCTAATTAGGAAATTTTATCTGTAGAATTATAAATATATTAATTAATATACATTTATACATATAAAATATACAAACATAATAAATATATGCATGAATATAAATTTATGTATAAAATATGAATTAATAATTTATAAAATTTTCATTAAAGCATGTCATAGTTATGTTCAAATAATTTATGAGAAAATAATCAAGAACGACAGCATTCATTTCAAAAACTTGGTAAACTCTTTATAAACTTTCAGGAGATAAAAGAATTTAGGATAAGCATAGTAGGCTGGAGAAAACAATGGTCAAAAAATACCATATAGAGCCATAGAATCATGATTTGGGAGATGGTATTTTCTACCAGACAGACATATAACAGTTAACAATTAACTTCAAAGTATATTATCTCAAAAGTTCAGAGTAAATTAAAAAATAAATGACAAAGTAAAACATATGTACATTTTCCTAAAGATATGTGCAGAGTATGAAAGTGGATATTGCAATTACCAGAATAAAACCACTCATTTACTGAGATTTTCCTTGATCTGTTATGCAGATACATCTTCCTAGGAGTTCAAAATCCCTTATATTTTCTAATCAAAACTTTAACACACACAGAACATCACAGAAAATATTCAAAAAACCATGTAGTGAGAAACTACATGGCTATGGTTTCCTCCTATCAGTGACATGGAGCACATATTTCTAAAGGACACCAAAACTCTGGGTAAAATTCACTATAAAATAGAAATTATTTCACCACCAGATTATTATGCAATGCAATATTTTCACCAAAGAGGACAAAATCTTGTAAAATAAGAAATTTCATTTACTATAGCAAAGGAGACAATCATTTTAAGAATTGTATTAAAAGTATTCAGAATGTAATTAGTGACAACACACTTGAAAATAATAGAAAAAAAGATGGGTAAAACGCAAGTTGTTTTTCAACATAATCAGAGGCTTTTGGAGCAATTGAGGATGAGATGAATTGGAATTCCAGAAAAAAAGGTGCGACTCTACCACAGAAGGCTGAGAATCACTACCTAAGTTTCTTGTACTTATAGGAACACCTGAGTGGGCTCAGGCTTAGATCAAGATGAAAGACTCCATTGACAGAGAGAAAGCAACAGGCTCTTGGCTTTGCTCCATACTTAAATCTGTGTTTGAAAGTGAAAGTGAAAGTCGCTCAGTCCTGCTGGATTCTTTGTGACCACCTGGACTATACAAGTCCATGGAATTCTCCAGGCCAGAATACTGGAATGGGTAACTTTTTCCTTCTCAAGGGGATGTTCCCAACCCAGGGATTGAATCCAGGTCTCTGGCATTTCAGGCGGATTCTTTACTAGCTGAATCACAAGGGAAGCCCAAATCTGTGCTTATTTATTCATAATCTGACTATGTGTACTCTTCAGTAAAAGGCCAATTGATTTAACCTGGGTTGCATAGGTTCAGTATTGGTCTTTAAGAATTTACTTAGAAAATTAGGTGAAGATATATCTCTCATTTAACATATCAGATTCTTTTCCCTCTATTATCCCTCATTTTTATTCAGGAAAACCTACCACACTATGTGAGATTATGGGGAAAGCTGACATGTGGTTATTTCGAAGTTACTGGGATTTTGAATTTCCTCAGCCTTACTTACCTAATACTGAATTTGTTGGAGGACTGCACTGCAAGCCTGCAAAGCCCCTACCTAAGGTAATTAAATGTGCTTATTATTGTCCTACATGAATGAAGTGTGAAGTGTTAGTCACTCAGTCATATCCAATTCTTTGCGACCCCATGGACTGTAACCCAACAGGCTCTTCTGTCCATGGAATTTTCCAGGTGAGAATACTGGAGTGGAATTGCCATTCCCTTCTCCAGGGGATCTTCCCAACCCAACTATGAGTATTTATCTCTTAAAATGATTTCTGGTTTATTGTTAACAATATTTGACCCACAAATGGAGAAAACAGACATAGAATTTAATGGTCATTATTTTCTTAGACTATACAGTAAGATGAGTAGACTTTATTTTGGATTATGTATTATTATCTAAGGAAGTAGTCCTCAATATTTTCTTTTCTTGTTCAAAGTCCATTAACTATTCATGAAAACGTGTTTTATATAAATTTTAAAATATTTCCTAGTATCTTACAAATACTATGCTATAATTGAACATAAAGATATCATTATATCTCAAGTCAAATCATCTCCCAACATAGTGTAATGGCTAACTTTAAGTGTCAACTTACCTGGCCAGGAAACCAGGTGTTTAGATAAACATTTTTCTAGAACTTACTGAGAGGCTATTTTTAGATGAAATCAACTTTTAAAGATGTGGACCTTGATTAAACAAATTACTCTGCATTATGTGGGTAAACCTCATTCAATTAGTTGAGGATGTGACTAGAACAAAAGACTGAATTATGCCAGCAGTCAACCTTCAGACTTGAACTACAGCAGTGGCTCTTTGAGTCTCCAGCCTAATGAACTGTTCTGCAGATTAAACTTGACATCCTCCATAACCATGTGTGTGTGTTAAGTCGCTTCAGTGTTGTCTGATACTTTGTGACCTCATATACTGCAATCTGCCAGACTTCTCTGTTCTTGGGATTTTCCAGGCAAGATTATTGGAATTGGTTGCCATTTCCTTCTCCAATAACCATGTGAGAAGTCCCTTAATATAAATATCTTCCCTGTCTTTCTATTTCATGCCTCACACACTTTTTTTTTTTTTCTTCTGGTCATACTTAATTGGCTTAGTTTTGATAGTATTTAAACAGAGGATGAAAAGATTTACTTCAGCATGATTATATATGTTGTTTTTATTTTCAATTCAAAGCTATATATTTCTACTACTATATTCCTATCATCCTCAGAGTATGCTTTATAGGTATTTCTGCATTACTTGTCTGGTCAGGAGTTAATGGCTACTTCATTCCTAATTGTACTTGTGGAAGCTTATATTAAAAAAACAAATATAATCAAAGTAAAAGAAAATAGAAATTTAGAAAACAGAGAAAAGTAAATATACCAACATTGTGTCATTGTACTGATCATGATTCAGCAGAAAAAATGAAAACAACATTATTAGCATCTAAGGCTAAATAAAAATTGCAATTCCAGAACTATTTAACTTAAAGGTAGAAATTTTCTCTGCCAGCTACTGCTGTGTAGACTTGGACTAATTACTTAACCTTAGGGAGGTAGATTTCCCATCTGAAAATGTGTGCATATCTCATAAAATCACCATATATCTAAGTTAAATGATATATGTAAAGAGCTCAGCAAATGGCAAAAGATAACAGGCAGTCATTAATTTGTAAACACAAACACACATGCACAAAGACAAACTCATACCTCAAATATGCTTTACTAACTGAGCCTTTAGTAACAATAATTTTTAATTTGCCATCTATTATACACTGAAATCATTAACATATGAAAGTACAGAATTGTTCTAATAATTCAGACACATTGAGAAGAGTGTGACATCTATTATAACTGTAAGCTTTTATATTACAAAGACTATTTTCTTCATAGGAGCTCGAAGAGTTTGTTCAAAGCTCTGGAGAAGATGGAGTTGTGGTGTTTACTCTGGGGTCAATGATCAAAAACCTCTCAGAAGAAAAGTCTAATATGATTGCATCAGCCCTTGCCCAGATTCCACAGAAGGTCAGATAATATTTTTTTTTTCAGAGACAACTGTTTTAAAATCCATGAAGTTCATAATAAAAGTATACTTGTAAAATTTAAGAAAGAGTATTGATATTGTTAGTCTCAAGTGAGCTCTAATGAAAGTGTGTAAATGATAAAAGGGGATATTTGATTGCTATTTTGCTTTAAACCAGGCCTTATTAAGGAAATTCTATTGCATTATTGTCTTTAAATAATAAATGAAAATTAATCATTTGCTACTGTTAAACCATCAGTCAGCTTTGTGCATTAGGTTTTAAGGCATACATGTAACGTAACACTTTTTGCTATTCTTATATTTCTTTAAATCTGTAGCATATAAATAAGTTGCAAATAACATGACAGAGAATAAAGGAAAAGATATTCAAAATAAAAGGCTTGATTCTCAGAATGTCTTAGTACTATATTTTCTAGTAATTACTGATTTTGAGCACTGTCATAATTGAACCTGGAAATAAGAGCTTAGATTCTAAAAATAATCCTAAATAATGATTCTTCTAATAATGCTAAATAATGAATCCTAAAAATAATCCTAAATGAAATCCTAAATAGTAATTCTTCAACATTTAAAACTTTAACAATACAGTAAAAGATTTAGGAGTATACTTTACAATGTTCCAGCAAACTATAACTTTTTATTGATACCATTCTAGGTTTTAACTGAGTGACATATTTTTTCTCAATTCAGTTCAGTCGCTCAGTCATGTTCAACTCTTTGTGGCTCCATGGACTGCAGCACGCTAAGCTTCCCTGTCCATTACCAACTCCAATGGGTCAGGAAGATCCCCTGGAGGAGGGCATGGCAACCCACTCCAGTAATCTTACCTAGAGAATCCCCTTGGACAGAGGAGCCTGGCAGGATGCAGTCCATGGGGTCACAAAGAGTAGGACACAACTGTGCGACTGGATGCCATGCCATACAGTTGATGGTTACACCTTGTGGATGTTTTTAACGCCGCCAAACTCTAGACTTAGAATACTTTAAAATGATAAATATGATTATGAATATTTTACTGTATGATTCTACGTTAATGATAACTATATAAACAATAGTTCAAAAGAGGTAAATAACATCCATCCCCTTGCCTCTGAAATCTTTCTTTCAAAAAACCCCTTTACTAGAGTGGCCTAGTAACACCAGTATGTAGCTCTTTCAGATTCAGATTGTCATTCTTCATGTACATCTTCATCATTTTTCTTCATTGAGTTAAATTAGAATTAACTCAAAGATGAAAGACTATTGACTAGGATCATTAGAAGCCTTTGAAAACATGGCTGTAATGTTTGTAGTTTAAAAACATTCATTACCTAATCACATATGGACTCAGTTTGCTTGTGCATTACCTGGAGGCATCAAATTTAATTGAAGTGAAGTCACTCAGTTATGTCTGACTCTTCTCAACCCCATGGACTATATCCTGCCAGGTTTCTCCATCCATGGAGTATTCCAGGCAAGGATACTGGAGTGGATTGCCATTTCCTTCTTCAGGGGATCTTCCTGATCCAAGGATCAAACCCTGGTCTTCAGTATTGTGGGAAAATTCTTTACCATCTGAGTTATCAGGGTAGGTTAACTTCTGATAGGATGTGATTCTAAAATCTTCTAATAAAGACATTTATCTTAATAGGTTCTGTGGAGATACACAGGAAAGAAACCAGAAACACTAGGAGCCAATACCCGGCTATATAAATGGATTCCACAGAATGATCTTCTTGGTAAGACCAAAGAGAAGAAACATAAACAGCTGAATGAGGTATAATCTGAATGATTATTCAATAACAGATATCAACAAATTTGTATTTAAAATAAGGAAAAAAAACTTTAATAAATCTTCACATTGCTTCAGGATTGTTAAAGACTGTAAAGCACATTTATTCAAGACCATCACCATAAGTATAGTTATTAGTGCAATGGACTTTAAAAATAAAACAGAAAGACTGGAAAAAATTTGTATGCAGAAAGAAAAATGGGGAATTTATCACAAAAGAACATAGTGGAAGTTCATTGGATAGAAAATTGCAGAGTTCAACTGACCTAGTAGAATGCTTGATAAAATTGGATAATGCAGAGATAGTGGAGCCACAAAATCAAATTGTAGTTGAGAAGAATTCAGAGGAACCTGACTAGACCTTGGTCAAGGATCTTTGTCAAACTCTAACATAAATATCAAATTTATGGCTCTCTCATTTATGATATAATCTCTCCCTCCTCAGAATCAAGGTCAGAGAAAGTATGTTTAGACAGGGTTTCATTAACTTTTGTATAGAATACTGCAACACACTCCTGATTCTCTTCACCAATTTTCTTACATCTCTCTTCTCTATGGAAAAAATAAAATCTGGCAACCATTTCATTTATGTTTCATGTATAATAATGGCTGCATACTAGTATAAATTCAAGTACAAATCCTATTTTCTTAAACACAGTACACCATGAACTAATGTAGCCTATATTTCTAGCTTGTTATGCCAACATTCTCATATTGAAACACTGCACATCTCCCCTCCCCTTTCAAATCTACAAAAATATTAATTTCTTCAGTTCCTCCCTTCTTTTTTATTGATATATTTTTCCTGCAACAACTTGTCAAATGACAAGAACACTCCACCATATATTCATCCTCTGTCGTCCCCTTCTCCTCCTGCCCCCAATCCCTCCCAGCATCTTTTCCAATGAGTCAACTCTTCACATGAGGTGGCCAAAGTACTGGAGTTTCAGCTTTAGCATCATTCCTTCCAAAGAAATCCCAGGGTTGATCTCCTTTAGAATGGACTGGTTGGATCTCCTTGCAGGCCAAGAGACTCTCAAGAGTCTTCTCCAACACCCCAGTTCAAAAGCATCAATTCTTCAGTGCTCAGGTTTCTTTACAGCCCAACTCTCACATCCATACATGACCACAGGAAAAACCATAGCCTTGACTAGATGGACCTTTGTTGGCAAAATAATGTCTCTGCTTTTGAATATGCTATCTAGGTTGGTCATAACTTTCCTTCCAAAGAGTAAGAATCTTTTAATTTCATGGTGGCAATCACCATCTGCAGTGATTTTGGAGCCCCCCAAATTAAAGTCTGACACTATTTCCCCTGTTTCCCATCTATTTCCCATGAAGTGATGGGACCTTAGCCTGCAGTAATTAATTGCTGCTTTCTTTAGAGCCTATAAGAATGTATATGTGTTCTCATGGCACAGAATTATATAGAAGATGTTACCTGATAGAATTTGACTTATGTAAGTGTCATGATTTTCTGTTTCTGACACTCTTATAACTTAGAATAATATATGTGTGTATATATATATATATTTTTTAATTTTTAGGTCATCCCAAAACCAGAGCTTTTGTCAGTCACTGTGGAACCAATGGGATCTATGAAGCTATTTACCACGGGGTCCCTATGGTTGGAATTCCTTTGTTTGGTGACCAGCATGATAATGTTGTTCGTATGAAAGCCAAAGGAGCAGCTGTTGCAGTAGACTTGCAAAGAATGACAAGTGCAGATCTACTTAATGCATTGAAAGCAGTTATTAACAACCCTTCGTGAGTAGATAATATATTCTTTTCTAACAATCATTTTGTTTTTGAAGGAATAATCGGTTTTATATAATTTTAAATTGACAAATTTTGCATAATTTAGAGTGTGCCTAATATCAAATAAGATTATTTTATATTTCCTAAATTTTGTGAAGGTATTTTGTCACCTACCACTACTTGGTGATAAATTATAACCTCAAAGAATTACTACATTTATTTAAAGAAAATGATCTATTGTTAAAAATATATGAATTTTTAAATTAATAATGGTACTTATTAGTTTTTAAAAATTACAGATATTACCACTATAAGAATTTAGGGAATACAATGAAAAACCACTCAGCTTTCCTCATGTCAGTTCAGTTCAGTTCAGTCATTTAGTCATGTCTGACTCTTTGTGACCCCATGGACTGCAGCACACTAGGCTTCCCTGTCCAACATCAACTCTCGGAGCTTGCTCAAACTCATGTCCATTGAGTCAGTGATGCTATTCTTGTTGTCCCCTTCTCCTCAACTTTCAATTTTTCCCAGCATCAGGGTCTTTTCCAATGAGTCAGTTTTTCACATCAGGTGACCAAAGTATTGGAGTTTCAGCTTCAGCATCAGTCCTTCCAATGAATATTCAGGACTGATTTCCTTTAGGATGGATTAGTTGAATTTCCTTTCACTCCAAGGGACTCTCAAGAGTTTTCTCAAACACTACAGTTCAAAAGCATCAATTCCTCAGTGCTCAGCTTTCTTTATAATCAAACTCTCACATCCATACATGACCACTGGAAAAACCATAGCCTTGACTAGATCACTTTTGTTGACAAAGTGATGTCTCTGCTTTTTAATTGCTGTCTAGGTTGGTCATAGCTTTTCTTCCAAGGAGCAAGTGTCTTTTAACTTCATGGCTGCAGTCATGATCTGCATAGTTATAACCATTACCAGTTTAAAAACTTACTTCTTCTAATTTATAAATAGGCGGAGGATCCCAGCCTCCTCATCCCCTGAAAGAAGAAAACCTGGACACTATCTATGAGCAAAATCATCTCTGGGGTGTCCTAAAGGCCATGTAAGAAGTTTTAACAACACAGTAGAACAAAAAATCTGAGATAAATCACACAAGAACAGAATGATGGTAGCTTTATTTTACCAGCATCATCCCCAAGCCAGCATTACTCATCACCAAGAGAGAACTTTCAGCTAGAAAGAGTTCCTTGGCAGAAAAAGAAGAATGGATTGAATGACCAATTTCTAAGTCCTTCTTGGCCATAGTAATTGAAAAACAAATTCTAAATTTGTGTAAAGTCACAAGAGATCTCAAACAGCCAAAGCAGTCCCAACAAATAATGACATTGGAGACATCCCACTTGTTATTTAAAGCTGTACTATAAAGTTATAGCAATTTTAAACAGATGATACTGTCATAAAAATAGACATACAGACCAATGGACAGGATTGAGAGCCCTGATACAAACCCTTACATGTAAAGTTGAATAATATTTGACAAAAAGTAAATAATAGTCAATAGGAAAAGTGTTATCTCTTCAATAAGTAGTACTAGGGAAACTAAATAATCATATGCAGGAGAATAAGGCTTGGACCCTTATATTACATTACTTCCCTCATAGCTCATTTGGTAAAGATCTGTTTTCAATGCAGAAGACAAAGGTTCAATTCTGGGGTCAGGAAAAGCTCCTGGAGAAGGAGTTAGCAACCCACTTCAGTATTCTTTCCTGGAGAATCCCATCTACCGAGGAGCCTGGTTGGATGTTCTCCATGGTGTCACAAGAGATAGACATGACTTAGCGACTAAACCACCGCATTGCATTACTTACAAAACTTGACTAGAAATAGACTACAGACTTGAACATAAGACCTGAAGCCATAAATGTCTTATAAAACTGGAGGAAAAGTTTCTTGACAAGGGTATTGGCAAGAAATTTTGGGATATGATACCAACAATACAAAGAACCAATGCAAAACAACAGGTAGGGCTTTATCAAGCTCAAAAGCTTCTACACAGAAAATTAAATTATTTACAAAATGAAGGTCAATATACAAAATTGGAGAATATTGAATATTTTGAAAATTACACATCTGATATAGACTGATATACAAAAGATATAAGTAACACATATTACTCAATAGCAAAATTTTTTTAAATGAATGGAGTTACTGAATATACATTTGCCCAAAGAAGACATATAAATGGTCAACAGGTACTTGAAAAGGGGATTGATGTTACTAAGCATCATGAAATGCAAATGAAAATCCCACCTCACATCTATTAGAATTGTTGTTGATGTTGTTCAGTCACTAAGTTGTGTCTGACGCTGTGATCCATTGACTACAGCATGACAAGCTCCTCCATTCTCCACCATCTCCTAGAGTTTGCTCAAATACATGCCCATTGAGGTGCGATGCTATCTAACCATCTCATCCTCTGCTGCCCCCTACTCTTTTTCCCTTCAATCTGCTCCAGCATCAGGTTTTTGCAGTGAGTCAGTTCTTCACATGAGGTGGCCAAAGTATTGGAGTTTCAGCTTCTGCATCCCTCCTTCCAGGAACAGTCGGAATTGATTTCCTTCAGGATTGATTGATTTGATCTCCTTATTCTCCAAGGGACTCTCAAGAGTCTTCTCCAGCACCACAATCAGAAAGCATCAAATCTTTGGTGTTCAGCCTTCTTTATGGTTCAGTGGTAAAGAAACCAGTTGCCGATGCAATTGTTGCAGGAGATGTAGGTTCGATTCCTGAGTCAGGAGATCTCATGGCATTTTTCAGTCACTCAGTTGCATCTGGCTCTGTGACCCCATGGACTGTAGCAGGCCAGACTTTTCTGCCCATCACCATCTCCCGAGCGTGCTCAAATTAATGTCATCAAGACAGTGATGCCATCTAAGCATCTAATCCTCTTCGTCCCCTTCTCCTCCTGCCTTCAATCTTTCCCATAATCAGGGTCTTTTCTAATGAGTCTGCACTTCACATCACCTGGCCAAAATATTGGAGCTTCAGCTTCAGCATCAGTCCTTCCAGTGAATATTCAGGATTGATTTCCTTTAGGATTGACCAATTTGATCTCCTTGCAGACCAAGGGACTCCCAAAAGTCTTGTCCAACACCAAAGTGCAAAAGCATCAATTCTTTGACTCTCAGCCTTTTTTATGGTCCAACTCTCACATCCATACCTGGCTGCTGGGAAAAGCCATAGTTTGACTATATAGACTTTGTCAGCAAAGTAATTTCTATGCTTTTTAATACATGCTCTAGGTTTGTCATAGCTTTTCTTTCAAGACCAAGATTCTTTTAATTTCATGGCCACACTCATCATCCACTGTAATTTTGGAGTCCAAGAAAATAAAGTCCGTCACTGTTTCCCCATCGATTTGCCATGAAGTGATGGAACTAGATGGCAGGATCTTCATTTTTTGAATGTTGAGCTTTAAGCCAGCTTTTTCTCTCTCCTCTTTCACTGTCATCAATAGACTATTTCCTCTTTGCTTTCTGGCATTTGGGTGCTGTCATCTGCATATCTAAGGTTATAGATATTTCTCCTGGCACTCTTGATTCCAGCTTGTTCTTCATCCAACCCAGCATTTTGCATGATGTATTATGTGTACAAGTTAAATAAACAGGTTTACAATATACATCCTTGACGTACTCTTCCCAGTTTGGAACCAGTCCATTTTTCCATGTCTGGTACTTATTGTTGCTTTTCGACCTGCATATAGGTTTTGCAGGAGGCAGGTAGGAGGTCTGGTACTCCCATCTCTTGAAGAATTTTCCATAGTTTGATTTGATCCACACAGTCAAATGCTTTAGTGTAGTCAATGAAGCAAAATTAATTTTTTTTTTCTGGAATTCTCTTGTTTTCTAGCATCCAATGGATATTGGCAACTTCATTTCTCATTCTTCTGCCTTTTTAAAATCCAGCTTGAACATCTGGAAATTCTCAATTCATATACTGTTAAAGCCAAGCTTGGAGAACTTTGAGCATTACTTTGCTAGTGTGTGAGGTGAGTACAATTGTGCAGTAGTTTGCACATTCTTTGCCACTGCCTTTCTTTGGGACTAGAATGAAAATTGACATTTTCCAGTCCTGTGGCCACTGCTGAATTTTCCAAATTTGCTGGCAAATTAAGTGCAGCACTTTTACAGCATCATCTGTTAGGTTTTGAAGTAACTCAACTGGAATTCCATCGTCTCCACTAGCTTTGTTCATAGTGATGCTTCCTAAGGCCCACTTGACTTCATACTCCATGATGTCTGGCTCTAGGAGAGTGATCAAACCATGGTGTAGGAAAAAGGAACTCATTTCAGCATTCTTGCTTGGAAAATCTTCCCCTGGTTTAGAAAACGGCAACCCACTCTGGTATTCTTGTTTGGAAAATCTCATGTATGGAGGAACCTGGACTACTTTAATCCATGGAGTCCGAAAGAGCATGACACAACTGAGCATGCATGTATGAAATAACATTCAAACCTGATTATTGCAGAACCATATCTTTGACTATATGGGCCATTGTCAGCAAAGCGGTATCCTTGCTTTTTAAAGTGCTGTATAGGTTTATCATACTTTTCCTTGCAATGAACAAGTGTCTTTTAATTTCATGGCAGCAGTCAATCTGCAGTGATTTTGGACCCCAAGAAAAATCTATCACTGCTTCCAAGTTTTCCCCTTCTATTTGCCTTGGAGTGATAGGACAATATACCATGGTCTTAGTTTTTTGAATGTTGAGTTTCAAGCCAGCTTGGAACATTTAGAATGGCCATCATTAAAAGACATGTTCTAAGAGGTGAGGAGTAGCTCCTCTCCACCTTCCTTTGCCTGCGCAGCCAACGCTCTTTGGACATGGGGTTGCTCCTCTCCGCCGCCTCCCCTGACCTCAGGCAAGGGGTAGCTCCTCCGAGCCACTGCCCTGACCTCAGGCATTCAGTAGCTCGTCTCGGCCCCCGCCCCTGACCTCGGACGTGGGGTAAGCTCCTCTCGGCCGCTCCGGTAGCTCCTCTTGGGCACGCTTCTGCGAGGTCTATCTCAGCCAGCGTGCTTCTTGCATGGAAAAGAAAAGCAAAAAAGCAAAATGACTGTCTGGGGTGACCTTACAAATAGCTGTGAAAAGAAGACAAGCAAAAAGCAAAAGAGAAAACGAAAGATATAAGCATCTGAATGCAGAGTTCCAAAGAAGAGCGAGGGGAGATAAGAAAGCGATCAATGCAAAGAAATAGAGGAAAACAGAATGGGAAAGACTAGAGTCTCTTCAAGAAAATTAGAGATACCACGGGAACATTTCATGCAAAGATGGGCTCGATAAAGGACAGAAATGGTCTGGACCTAACAGAAGCAGAAGATATTAAGAAGCAATGGCAAGAATACACAGAAGCACTGTACAAAAAAGATCTTCATGACCCGGATAATCACGATAGTGTGATCACTCATCTAGAGCCAGACATCCTGGAATGTGAAGTCAAGTGGGCCTTAGAAAGCATCACTAGGAACAAAGCTAGTGGAGGTGATGGAATTCCAGTTGAGCTGTTTCAAATCCTGAAAGATGATGCTGTGAAAGAGCTGCACTCAATATGCCAACAAATTTGGAAAACTCAGCAGTGGCCACGGGACTGGAAAAGGTCAGTTTTCATTCCAATCCCAAAGAAAGGCAATGCCAAAGAATGCTTAAACTACAGCACCATTGCACTCATCTCACATGCTAGTAAAGTAATGCTCAAAATTCTCCAAGCCAGGCTTCAGCAATATGTGAACCATGAACTTCCTGATGTTCAAGCTGGTTTTAGAAAAGGCAGAAGAACCAGAGATCAAATTGCCAATATTCGCTGGATCATTGAAAAAGCAAAAGTTCCAGAAAAACATCTCTTTCTGCTTTATTGACTATGCCAAAGCCTTTGACTGTGTGGACCACAATAAACTGTGGAAAAGTCTGAAAGAGATGGGAATACCAGACCACTTGACCTGCCTATTGAGAAACCTATATGCAGGTCAGGAAGCAACAGTTAGAACTGGACATGGAACAACAGACTAGTTCCAAATAGGAAAAAGGGTACTTCAAGGCTGTATATTGTCACCCTGTTTACTTAACTTCTATGCAGAGTACATCATGAGAAATGCTGGACTGGAAGAAGCCCAAGCTGGAATCAAGATTGCTGGGAGAAATATCAATAACCTCAGATATGCAGATGACACCACCCTATGGCAGAAAGTGAAGAGGAACTAGAAAGCCTCTTGATGAAAGTGAAAGAGGAGAGTGAAAAAGTTGGCTTCAAGCTCAACATTCAGAAAACAAAGATCATAGCATCTGGTCCCATCACTTCATGGGAAACAGATGGGGAAACAGTGGCTGATTTTATTTTTCTGGGCTCCAAAATCACTGAAGATGGTGATTGCAGACATGAAATTAAAAGACTCTTACTTCTTGGAAGGAAAGTTATGACCAACCTAGATAGCATATTGAAAAGCAGAGATATTACTTTGCTAACAAAGGTCCATCTAGTCAAGGCTATAGATTTTCCAGTGGTCGTGTATGGCTGTGAAAGTTGGACTGTGAAGAAAGCTGAGTGCCGAAGAATTGATGCTTTTGAACTATCGTGTTTGAGAAGACTCTTGAGAGTCCCTTGGACTGCAAGGAAATCCAACCAGTCCATCCTAAAGGAGATCAGTCCTGGGTGTTCTTTGGAAGGACTAATGCTGAAGCTGAAACTCCAATACTTTGGCCACCTGATGCGAAGAGTTGACTCATTGGAAAAGACTCTGATGCTGGGAGGGATTGGGGGCAGAAAGAGAAGTGAACAACAGAGGATGAGATGGCTGGATGGCATCACCGCTCGATGGACATGAGTGAGTGAACTCCGGGAGCTGGTGATGGATAAGGAGGCCTGGCGTGCTGTGATTCATGGGGTCGCAAAGAGTCGGACATGACTGAGTGACTGAACTGAACTGCACTGAACTGAACTGAAGAGGTGAGGATTTAGAAAAAGAAAAATTCCTCTGCACTCCAGGTGAGAATGTAAATTGGTGCAGCCACTATGGAAAACGGTATGGAAGCTTTTCAAAAGATCAACAGTAGAACTACTCCACTATTCAGTTATCTCTCTTCCTGCTATATACCTAAAGAAATGAAAACAGAATATGGATGAGACATCTTCAGTTCAGTTCAGTTCAGTTGCTCAATCGTGTGAGACTCTGCAACCTCATGGAGCACAGTATGGCAGGTCTCCCTGTCCATCGCCAACTCCTGTTTACTCAAACTCGTGTCCATTGAGTCAGTGATACCATGCAGCCATGTCATCCTCTGTCGTCCCCTTCTCCTCCTATCAATCTTGACCAGCATCAAGGTCTTTTCCAATGAGTCAGTTCTTCATATCAGGTGGCCAAAATAATGGAGTTTCAGCATCAGCATCAGTCCTTCCAATAAAAATTCAGGACTGATTTCCTTTAGGATGGACTGGTTGGATCTCCATGCAGGAAAAGGGACTCTCAAGAGTCTTCTCCAACAACACAGTTCAAAAGCATCAATTCTTTGGCACTTAGCTTTCTTTATAGTCCAACTCTCACATCCATACATGACTACTGGAAAAATCATAGCTTTGACTAGATGGACTTTGTTGGCAAAGTAATGTCTCTGCTTTTTAATATGCTGTCTGGGTTGGTCACAACTTTTCTTCCAAGGTGCAAGCATCCTTTAATTTCATGGCAGCAGTCACCATCTGCAGTGATTTTGGAGTCCCCAAAAATAGTCTGTCACTGTTTTCACTGTTTCCAATCTGTTTGCCATGAACGATGCGACTGGATGCCATGATCTTAATTTTCTGAATGTTGAGCTTTAAGCAAACTTTTTCACTCTCCACTTTCACTTTCATCAAGAGGCTCTTTAGTTCTTCTTCACTTTCTGCCATAGGGTGGTGTCATCTGCATATCTGAGGTTATTGATATTTCTCTCAGCAATCTTGATTCCAGGTTGTGCTTCATCCAGCCCAGCATTTCTCATGATGTACTGAGCATATAAGTTAAATTAAATAAGGGTGACAATATACAACCTTGACATATTCCTTTCCCTATTTGGAACCAGTTTGTTGTTTCATGTCCAGTTCTAACCATTGCTTCCTGACCTGCATACAGATTTCTAAACAGACAGGGCAGGTAGTCTGGTTTTCCCATATCTTTAAGAATTTCCAGAGTTTGTTGTGGTCCACACAGTCAAAGGCTTTGGCATAGTCGATAAAATAGAAGTAGATGGTTTTCTGGAACTCTCTTGCTTTTTTCGATGATCCAATGGATGTTGGCAATTTGATAGCTTCACCCCAGTACTAACTGCTGTATTATTCACAAAAATCAAGGTATGAATTAAACCTTAGTGTCTTTCAATGAATGAATAAATAAAGAAAATGTGGTGTAAGCATGTGAAGGAATATTATTTAGCAAAAAAGACAAAATAAATACTTCCATATTTGAAAACATGTTATTGTGCTAGATGAAGTAAGTCAGTGAATGACAAATATTATTTAGCATCACTTATACATGCAGCATAATAATTCAAACTCATAGAAGTGCAGAGTAGACTGGTGTTTTCCAGGGTCTAGGAGTTGAAAGAGTGGAGAGACAAGCTTTGAGTAATAGGGAACAGGCTTTGAGTAATAAAATAAATAAGTTCTGGGGAACATTGTACAACACAGTAGTTCAGTTCAATTCTGTTCAGTCGTGTCCGACTCTTTGCGACCTCATGAATCGCAGTACAGCAGCCCTCCCTGTCCATCACCAACTCCCAGAGTTCACTCAGACTCACATCCATTGAGTCAGTTATGCCATCCAGCCATCTCATCCTCTGTCGTCCCCTTCTTCTCCTGCCCCCAATCCCTCCCAGCATCAAAGTCGTTTCCAATGAGTCAACTGTTTGCATGAGGTGGCCAAAGTACTGGAGTTTCAGCTTTAGCATCATTCCTTCCAAAGAAATCCCAGGGTTGATTTCCTTTAGGATGGACTGGTTGGATCTCCTTGCCATCCAAGGGACTCTCAAGAGTCTTCTCCAACACCACAGGTCAAAAGCATCAATTCTTCAGTGCTCAGCCTTCTTCACAGCCCAACTCTCACATCCAAACATGACAACTGGAAAAACCATAGCCTTGACTAGATGGACCTTTGTTGGCAAAGTAATGTCTTTGCTTTTGAATATACTATCTAGGTTGGTCATAACTTTCCTTCCAAGGAGTAAGCATCTTTTAATTTCATGGCTGCAATCACCATCTGCAGTGATTTTGAAGCCCCAAAAAATAAAGCCTGACACTGTTTCCACTGTTTCCCCATCTATTTCCCATGAAGTGATGGAACCGGATGCCATGATCTTCATTTTTTGAATGTTGAGCTTTAGGTCAACTTTTTCAGTCTCCTCTTTCACTTTCATCAAGAGGCTTTTTAGTTCCTCTTCACTTTCTGCCATAAGGGTTGTGTCATCTGCATATCTGAGGTTATTGATATTTCTCCCAGCAATCTTGATTCCAGCTTCTGTTTCTTCCAGTCCAGCATTTCTCATGATGTACTCTGCAGATAAGTTAAATAAGCAGGGTGACAATATACAGCCTTGACGTACTCCTTTTCCTATTTGGAACCAGTCTGTTGTTCCATGTCCAGTTCTAACTGTTGCTTCCTGACCTGCATACAGATTTCTCCAGAGGCAGGTTAGGTGGTCTGGTATTCCCATCTCTTTCAGAATTTTCCACAGTTTATTGTGGTCCACACAGTCAAAGGCTTTGGCATAGTCAATAAAGCAGAAATAGATGTTTTTTTTGGAACCTCTTTGCTTTTTCGATGATCCAACGGATGTTGGCAATTTGATCTCTGGTTCCTCTGCCTTTTCTAAAACCAGCTTGAACATCAGGTAGTTCATGGTTCACATATTGCTGAAGCCTGGCTTGGAGAATTTTGAGCATTACTTTACTAGCATGTGAGATGAGTGCAATTGTGTGGTAGTTTGAGCATTCTTTGGCATTGCCTTTCTTTGGCATTGGAATGAAAACTGACCTTTTCCAGTCCCATGGCCACTGCTGAGTTTTCCAAATTTGTTGGCATATTGAGTGCAGCACTTTCACAGCATCATCTTTCAGGATTTGAAACAGCTCAACTGGAATTCCATCACCTCCACTAGCTTTGTTCCTAGTGATGCTTTCTAAGGCCCACTTGACTTCACATTCCAGGATGTCTGGCTCTAGATTTGTGATCACACCATCGTGATTATCCGGGTCATGAAGATCTTTTTTGTACAGTTCTTCTGTGTATTCTTGCCATCTCTTCTTAATATCTTCTGCTTCTGTTAGGTCCATACCATTTGTGTCCTTTATCGAGCTTAGCTGTGATCATAGACAAATAAATAAATTCTCAATAATGAAGATTGCATGTATTATGTAACTTTGTTTCACATGAATAAAACATATATTCTTTGGAAAAAAGAAAGTATATTAAAATTAAAATATTTGCCAGTGTCGGACAAATGTTTCTATATATCAGATAAATTCTTACTATTAATTTTGTGTAAATCTATAAACATGAATTGACATTAAAGATTAATATTATTTTATAAACATTTAAATTTTTAAAATATTGAATGATTTTTTACTATGAAGTCACTTATCAGTGTCTCTCTTTTTTGTTTAACTTATTTTTAATTGGGAGATAACTGATTTAAAATGTTACATTATTTTCTACCATGCAACAATGTTTTGTCGTTAAGTCGCTCAGTTGTGTCCAACTCTGCAATCCCATGGACTGCAGCACACCAGGCATCCCCATCCTAAACTATTTCCAGGCCTTTGGTCTCATGTTCATTGAATCAGGTACACCGTCCAACCATCTCATCCACTGTCGCCCCCTTCTCTTCCTGCCTTCAGTCTTTCTAAGAATCTGAGTCTTTTCAGGTGAGTTGGCTCCTCCATCAGGTGGTCAAAGTACTGGAGCTTCAACTTAAGCATCAATACTTCCAATGAATATTCAGGATTGATTTCCTTTAGGATTGACTGGTTTGATTTCCTTGCAGTTCAAGGGAATTTCAAGAGTTTTCTGCAATGCCACAGATGAAAAACATCATTTTTTCAGTGCTCAGCCTTCTGTATGGTCCACCTCTCACATCTGTATATGATTACTGGAAAAAATTTAGCTTTGACTAGTTGGACCTTTGTTGGGAAAGTGATGTCTCTGATTTTTAATATGGTACCTAATTCTGTCATAGATTTTCTTCCAAAGAGCAATCGTCTTTTAATTTCATGGCTGCAGTCATATCCACAGTGATTTTGGAGCCCCCCAAATAAATTCTGTCACTGTTTCCATTGTTTCCCCATCTATTTGCCACAGTTATTCTAGTGAAAGCTATGGCTTTTCCAGTTTCATGTATGGATGGAAGAGTTGGACCATAAAGAGAGCTGAGCACTGAAGATTTGATGCTTTTGAACTGTGGAGTTGGAGAAGATTGGTGAGAGTCACTTGGACTGCAAAGAGATCAAACCAGTCAATCCTAAGGGAAATCAGTCCTGAATTTTCATTGGAAGGACTGATGCTGAAGCTGAAGCTCCAATACTTTGGCTACTTGTTCCTCAAAGTCACATCACTTTTATTTAGTGTCTTGGCATACAGAAAGTATCTGTTGTGCCAGGATAAAATCAGCCTCCTGTGTCCCTGGTCACATCTCTCATTTTATTGTTTACTTTGAACTATCTTTGTTATGTTCTTGTACAAGGAATATCCCCAGGTATAGGTCTTAGACCCGAATATGCCTTGGGAAACATCTTAGTGTGTGCACAACCAGCGTTCCTAACTTGTGCTGACCTGTGTTCCCAGGTCCACATTATGTTTTTACTTAGCTTAGCAACAGGCAGCTGATTATTAACCCCTGCAAGAGGAGAAGGAGAAGACAGAGGAAGAGATGATTGGATGACTTCACAGACATGATGGACATGAGTTTGAGCAAGTTATGGGAGATGATGATGGACAGGGAACCCTGGCATGCTGCAGTCCATGGGGTCACAGAGTCAGACATAACTGAGTGACTGAACTGAACTGATGAGACTGGATACCATGATCTTTGCTTGCTGAATGTTGAGTTTGAAGCCAGTTGTCTCCCTCTCCTCATTTATCTTCATCAAGAGGCTCTTTAGTTCCTCTTTACTTTCTGCCATAATACTGGTGTCATCTGCATACCTGAGATCTTTGATATTTCTCCTAGCACTCTCAATTCCACCTTGAGCTTCATCCAGCCTGGCATTTCTCATTATGTACTCTGCATGCAAGTTAAATAAGCAGGGTTACAATATACATGCTTGACATATTCCTTTCCCAATTTAAAACCAGTCTGTTGTTCCATGTCTGGTTCTAACTGTTGCTTCATACAGGTTTTTCAGGAGGCAGGTATGGTGACCTGGTATTTCCATCTCATGGCAAAACCAATACAATATTGTAAAGTAATAATAATAATAAATAAATAAGTGAGAATTTTCCACAGTTTGTTGTGATCCACACAATAAAGTCGTTAATGTAGTCAATGAAGCAGAAATTGATGTTTTTCTGGAATTCTCTTGCTCTTTCTATGATCCAGCAGATGTTGGCATTTTGATCTCTGGTTCCTCTGCCTTTTCTAAATTCACTTTGAGCATCTGGAAGTTCTCATTTCACAAACTGTTGAAGCCAAGCTTGGAGAATTTTGAGCATTACTTTGGTAGAATGTGAGATGAGTACAATTCTGCAGTAGTTTGAACATTCTTTGGCACTTTATTTCTTTGGGATTAGGAATGAAAACTGACCTTTTCTAGTTCCTATGACCACTGGTGAGTTTTCCAAGTTTGCTGGCACATTAAGTGCAGAACTTTAATAGTATCATATTTTGTGCTGACTCAAATTGTCTGACTCTTTGTGACCCCAATGACTATAGCATACCAGCCTCCTTGGGATTAGAAATAGTTCAGCTGGAATTTCATCACTTCAACTATCTCTGTTCATAGTGGTGCTTCCTAAGACCCATTTGACTTTGCACTCCAGGATTTCTGGCTTCAGGTGAGTGTTCACATCATCGTGGCTACAAGGTTCATTAAGATCTTTTTGTCTAATTCTTTTGTGTATTCTTGCCACCTCCTCTTAATACCATTTGCTACTGTTAGGTTCCTACAATTTTTGCCTTTATTTTGCTCATATTTGCATGAAATGTTTCCTTGGTACTCTAATTTTCTTGAAGAGATCTCTAGTCTTTCCCATTCTATTGTTTTCCTCTATCTTTGCGTTGATCACTTAGGAAAGCTATCTTATCTCTCCTTGTTATTCTTTGAAATTCTGCATTCAGATGGATTATACCTTTTCTTTTCTCCATTGTCTTTCACTTCTCTTCTTTTCTCAGCTATTTGTAAGGCCTCCTCAGACTACCATTTTGCTTGTTTGCATTTCTATTTCCTGGGGATGGTTTTAATCATGGCCTCCTGTACAATGTTATGAATTTCCATTCATAGTCCTTCAGGCACTTGGTCTATCAGATCTAAACCCTTGACTCTATTTGTCACTTCCTCTGTATAATCATCATAAGGGATTTGATTTAGGTCATACCTGAATGGTCTAGTGGTTTTCCCTACTTTCTTTAATTTAAGTCTGAATTTGGTAATAAGAAGTTTTAGATCTGAGCCACAGTCAGCTCCCAGTCTTGTTTTTTGCTGACTACATAGAGCTTCTCCATCTTTCGCTGCAAAGAATTTAATCAATCTGATTTTGGTATTGACCATCTGGTGATGTCCATGTGTAGAGTCATCTCTTGTGTTGTTGGAAGAAGGTGTTTGCCATGACCACTGTGTATTCTCTTGGCAAAATTCTGTTAGTCTTTCCCCTGCTTCATTTTGTACTCCAAGGCCAACCTTGCCTGTTATTCCAGGTATCTTGCCTTCCTTCTTTTGCACGCCGGGCCCTTATGGTGAAAAGGACATCTTTTTTTTGGTGTTAGTTCTAGAAGGTCTTGTAGGTCTTCAAATTCAGCTTGGCATTATTGGTTGGGGCATATACTTGGATTACTGTGATTTTGAATGGTTTGCCTTGGAAACCCACAGAGATATTGCTGTCATTTTTGAGATTGCATCCAAGTTTTGCATTTTGAGCTCTTTTGATGACTATGAGGGCTACTGTATTTCTCAAAGTGATTCTTTCCCACAGTAGTAGATGTAATGGTCAGCTAAATCAAATTCACCAATGCAGTCCATTTTAGTCCACTGGTTCCTAAAATGTCAGTGTTCACGCTTGCCATATCCTATTTGATCTCTTCCAATTTACCTTGATTCGTAGGCCTAACATTCCAGGTTCCTATGCAATATTGTTCTTTACAGCATTGACTTTACTTTCACCACTAGTTCAGGTCAGTTCAGTTGCTCAGTCGTGTCCTACCTTTGCACTCCCATGAATTGCATCACACCAGGCCCCCCTGTCCATCACCAACTTCCAGAGTCCACCCAAACCCATGTCCATTGAGTCGGTGATGCCATCCAACCACCTCATCCTCTTTCATCCTCTTCTCCTCCTGCCCCCAATCCCTCTCAGCATCTGAGTCTTTCCAATGAATCAACTCTTCGCGTGAGGTGGCCAAAGTACTGGAGTTTCAGCTTTAGCATCATTCCTTCCAAAGAACATCCAGGACCGATCTCCTTTAGAATGGACTGGTTGGATCTCCTTCCAGGCCAAGTGACTCTCAAGAGTCTTCTCCAACACCACAGTTCAAAAGCATCAATTCTTCAGCGCTCAGCCTTCTTCACAGTCCAACTCTCACATCCATACATGACCACTGGAGAAACCATAGCCTTGACTAGATGGACCTTTGTTGGCAAAGCAATGTCTCTGCTTTTGAATATGTTATCTAGGTTGGTCATAACTTTCTTTCCAAGGAGTAAACATCTTTTAATTTCGTGGCTGCAATTACCATCTGCAGTGATTTTGAAGCCCAGAAAAATAAAGTCTGACACTGTTTCTACTGTTTCCCCATCTATTTGCCATAAAGTGATGGGACCGGATGCCATGATCTTAGTTTTCTGAATGTTGAGCTTTAAGCCAACTTTTTCACTCTCTTCTTTACTTTCATCAAGAGGCTCTTTAGTTCTTCTTCACTTTCTGCCATAAGAGTGGTGTCATCTGCATATCTGAGGTTATTAATATTTCTCCTGGGAATCTTGATTCCAGCTTCTGCTTCCACCAGCCCAGCATTTCTCATGATGTACTCTGCATATAAGTTAAATAAGTAGGGTGACAATATACAGCCTTGACTTACTCCCTTTCACCACCAGAGACACAAATAGCTGTCATTTCCACTATGGATCAGCCTCTTTATTCCTTTTGGGGCTGTTTCTCTGTCTTCTTCAGTCGCATATTGGACACCTACTGACCTGGGGAGGGTTCATCTTTTGGTGTCATATTGTTTTGCATTTTTGTACTGTTTATGGGTTTCTCAAGGCAGAATGCTGAAGTGGTTTGCCATTCCATTTTCAAGTACAACGTGAATCATGCTAAGTACATATATATACATATATATATACATACATATGTGTGTGTATATATATATATATATATATATATATATATAATCCCTCCCTCATGAGCCTCTCTCTGACCTCCATCCTATTCCACCCCTCTCTATTTTTGTGGCAATCTCTAAGGTGTCCAAGTCTTTTTGACCCCATCAACTGTTGCCTGCTGGGCTCCTCTGTTAGTAGGATTTTCCAGTGCAGAATGCTGGAGTAGTTTGCTATTTCTTCCTCCAGGGGATTCCCCTGACCCAGGGATGAAACTTGTGTCTGTGCTTCTTCTGAAGATTCTTTACCACTGTGCCACCTAAGAAGACCCAGAGCACCAGGCTGAGCTGCCTGTGGTATATAGCATCTTCTAACTGGCTGTCTACTTTAGACATGATAGTGTATATACTTTAGGGCTACTCGCTCAATTCATCCAATCAAGTACTACTCCTGCTGTGTCCACAAATCTGTCTCTACATCTGTATTTCTATTCCTACCCTACCAATGGGGTTATCAGTATTTTTTTTCTAGGTTACAATATTAATCTATGATGTTCATTTTTCTCTTTCTGACTTACTTTACTCTTTAAAACAAGCACCAGGCTCCATCAGTGTCTCTTAAACATCACATCTTATTTTTTTGCTATATTATCAGTGCAGTGTTATCAAAGCTTACAATGTACTTATCTTGTCCATGACCACAATTTCCAATATCATTTAGCATTAGTTTCATATTTATATGTACTTAATGATGCAGTTTATGTTTCAATAGAGTATATCTATTTATTTTATTGATTTTTTATCTGATAAATATTTTGTTTCTGCATCTGTCTTGGAACTTCTGTCACTATTATTAGTTTTCCTAGGATGTATTCAGAAGTACTTATTTCTTAAATTCCTGTGTATTAGGAAAGATCTGCCTTTCTTTTATTTTTTAAACTAAAGGGCAGTAGGGCTTTGTTTATTATTTTTTTTATGATGTATAGTTCTTGTCCTCAAAACTTTTTACATGCTTTCCCACGATTTTCTACAATTTAATGTTCTGTATTCTCTGTCAATGATGATTGCACTTTGGTGTGGGTAAATAACTTCACTCCTTCACAAACCCAAGGAAATCTTGCTTCTTAGTCAGCCATTCAAAGCCGTCAATCCAAATCCTGGTGGGGTCTTCTGCTCCTTGACAGAAGTTAGAAGGGTTTGTGTTCTATATATCGCCATCCTTCCATCTCACCACTGCAGATACAACCCTCTGTTATTGTTGTTGTTCAGTCGCCCAGTCGTGTCAACTGTTTGCAACCCATTAACTGCAGCATGCCAGGGATCTCTGTTCCTCACCATCTCCCAGAGTTTGCCCAAGTTCATATTCATTTTCAATGATGCCATTCAACTGTCTCATCCTCTGATGCCCTCTTCTCCTTCTGCCCTCAATCTTTCCCAGTATCATAGAATTTTCCAATGAGTTGTCTGTTCTCATCAGATGATCAAAATACTGGAGCTTCAGCATCAACATCAGTCCTTCCAGTGAATATTCATGGTTGATTTCCCTTATGATCGACTGCTTTGATCTCCTTGCTATCCAAAGGACTTTCAGGAGTCTTCTCTAGCACCACAGTTGAAGGCATCAGTTATTTGGCATTTTACCTTAGGAAGACCATCAGTTGAGTTGCTCAGTCATGTCCGACTCTTTGCGACCCCATGAATTGCAGCATGCCAGGCCTCCCCGTCCATCACCATCTCGGGAGTTCACTCAAACTCACGTCCATCGAGTCAGTGATGCCATCCAGCCATCTCATCCTCTGTCATCCCCTTCTCCTCCTGCCCCCAACCCTTCCCAGCATCAGAGTCTTTTCCAATGAGTCAACTCTTCGCATGAGGAGGCCAAAGTACTGGAGTTTCAATTTTAGCATCATTCCTTCCAAAGAACATCCAGGACAGATCTCCTTTAGAATGGACTGGTTGGATCTCTTTGCCGTCCAAGGGACTCTAAAGGGTCTTCTCCAACACCACAGTTCAACAGCATCAATTCTTCGGTGCTCAGCCTTCTTCACAGTCCAACTCTCACATCCATACATGACCACAGGAAAAACCATGGCCTTGACTAGACGGACCTTAGTCAGCAAAGTAATGTCTCTGCTTTTGAATATGCTATCTAGGTTGGTCATAAATTTTCTTCCAAGGACTAAGCATCTTTTAATTTCATGGTTGTAGTCACCATCTGCAGTGATTTTGGAGCCCCCCACCCCACAAAAAAAAAAAAAAAAGTCTGACACTGTTTCCACTGTTTCCTCATCTATTTCCCATGAAATGATGGGACCGGATGCCATGATCTTCATTTCTGAATGTTGAGCTTTAGGCCAACTTTTTCAGTCTCCTCTTTCACTTTCATCAAGAGGCTCTTTAGTTCCTCTTCACTTTCTGCCATAAGGGTGGTGTCATCTGCATATCTGAGGTTATTGATATTTCTCCTGGCAATCTTGATTCCAGCTTGTGTTTCTTCCAGTCCAGTGTTTCTCATGATGTATTCTGCATATAAGTTAAATAAGCAGGGTGACAATATATAGCCTTGACGTACTCCTTTTCCTATTTGGAACCAGTCTGTTGTTCCATGTCCAGGTCTAACTGTTGCTTCCTGACCTGCATACAGATTTCTCAAGAGGCAGGGCAGGTGATCTGGTATTCCCATCTCTTTCAGAATTTTCTACAGTTTATTGTGATCCACACAGTCAAAGGCTTTGGCATAGTCAATAAAGCAGAAAGAGATGTTTTTTCTGGAACTCTCTTGCTTTTTCCATGATCCAGTGGATGTTGGCAATTTGATCTCTGGTTCCTCTGCCTTTTCTAAAACCAGCTTGAACATCAGGGAGTTCACGGTTCACGTACTGCTGAAGCCTGGCTTGGAGAATTTTGAGCATTACTTTACTAGCATGTGAGATGAGTGCAATTGTGTGGTAGTTTGAGCATTCTTTGGCATTGCTTTTCTTTGGGATTGGAATGAAAACTGACCTTTTCCAGTCCTGTGGCCACTGCTGAGTTTTCCAAACTTGCTGGCCTATTGAGTGCAGCACTTTCACAGCATCATCTTTCAGGATTTGAAACAGCTCAACTGGAATTCCATCACCTCCACTAGCTTTGTTCCTAGTGATGCTTTCTAAGGCAGACTTGACTTCACATTCCAAGATGTCTGGCTCTAGATTAGTGATCACATCATCATGATTATCTGGATCATGAAGATCTTTTTTGTACAGTTCTTCCATGTATTCTTGCCACCTCTTCTTAATATCTTCTGCTTCTGTTAGGTCCATACCATTTCTGTCCTTTATCGAGCCCATCTTTGCATGAAATGTTCCCTTGGTATCTCTAATTTTCTTGAAGAGATCTCTAGTCTTTCCCATTCTGTTGTTTTCCTCTATTTCTTTGCATTGATCGCTGAAGAAGGCTTTCTTATCTCTTCTTGCTATTCTTTGGAACTCTGCATTCAGATGCTTATATCTTTCCTCTTCTTTGCTTTTTGCCTCTCTTCTTTTCACAGCTATTTGTAAGGCCTCCCCAGACAGCCATTTTGCTTTTTTGCATTTCTTTTCCATGGGGATGGTCTTGATCCCTGTGTCCTGTACTATGTCACGGACCTCATTCCATAGTTCATCAGGCACTCTATCTATCAGATCTAGGCCCTTAAATCTATTTCTCACTTCCTCTGTATAATCATCATAAGGGATTTGATTTAGGTCATACCTGAATGGTCTAGTGGTTTTCCCTTCTTTCTTCAATTTGAGTCTGAATAGAGTTTTGCCAAGAAAATGCACTGGTCATAGCAAACACCCTCTTCCAACAACACAAGAGAAAACTCTACACATGGACATCACCAGATGGTCAACACCAAAATCAGATTGATTATATTCTTTGCAGCCAAAGATGGAGAAACTCTATACAGTCAACAAAAACAAGAGCAGAAGCTGACTGTGGCTCAGATCATGAACTCCTTATTCACAAATTCAGGAAGACCATAGCCTTGACTATTCAGATCTTTGTTGGCAGAGTAATGGTTCTGTTTTTCAACACACACCCCTCTTTAGCCTGAAGCAAAAATGCCAGCATCTATTCAGTCTCAGGCCCTACTTCTTGCCCAGAGGGTTACATGAAGCTTTTTGCTTTCATCTGAAATGTCAGGACCATGGAGATCACAGAGTGAAACCATTTTCTGTTACTGCTGAAGTCTTCTTAACACTGACACTCCAGACCAAATTTGGGAATATTGAAGGAGTGGGGAAAGGGTTCCTTTTTCTTAGACCTTCCCCTCCATGCTACTTCCTATTACTATCATGTTCCCAATACCACACTCAGCAAGTTAGATCAAAATTCTGTATTCTCAAGCTACACATTCTAATAATCATTCCTATTTCTGTACTTTCAGAATGATATTTCCAACTGGAAATTATTTTCTCTCCCACTTCCAATAATTACTGAGACTATAAAGCATCCAACACATTCAAACTGATGAGCCATCACATCTAGAAATATCTGAAGAGGAAAGAAATTTTCATATGCTTTTCATATTCTTGGTGATATAAATTATGACACAACTAATCATATAATTAATTGCTCAATATATTTTTAATAATATATAACTGCTTTAGGTATATCATGTCCTTAACAAAATTTTCACGTTGTTTATTTATTCAATTTTAGCTATAAAGAGAATGCTATGAAGTTATCAAGGATTCACCATGATCAACCTGTAAAACCCCTGGACCGAACAGTCTTCTGGGTTGAGTTTGTCATGCGCCACAAAGGAGCCAAGCACCTTCGACCAGCTTTCCATGACCTCACCTGGTTCCAGTACCACTCTTTGGATGTGATTGGCTTCCTGCTAGCTTGTGTGGCAACTGTTGTATTCCTGGTCACTAAATGTTGCCTGTTTTGTTACTGGAAGTTTGGTAAGACTGCAAAGAAGAAAAAGAGAGAGTAGTCTTTTTCTGCCTTTTTTTTTTTTTTTTTTTAAACAGCTGAACTAGAAATCTTGACAGAGTCCATCTGTATAATCCAGCCACTGATTTGAAAAGATTTCTCTCCTGTTCTTCTGGGTTCTTGTCTATTCTTCAACTTATCATGTCAAAGACGCACTCCAAAAATATGCCACATGATTCAGAATTAAAGTTTAAAATAATCTATTCTTTACAAAGATATGACAGATGAATAAACACGTGGAAATTGTCACCATTGAAGACTTACTGCTTTATTTTCTTCATTGCTTTTAGTTCAACCAGTTGAGATGCTGTTTGAGGCCTCAGGAACACAATGATTAATTCTATTTCCATACTGATCAGATTGAATATTTCTTAAATATCTAACATAATTTAGGGTTTAATGATTAATAATTATTTTATATTCTCTAAAAGAATTATACAAGGACTAATGCAGAACACACTCTAGACAGAGCTTCTTTGCCAGTCAGGAATATTGAAGCCTGTTAGGGTTTCTACTCTGCTGTAAAATACATTTTACACCATCAATTTCCTTCCATATTATTCCACATTAGACTTTGTCCCCTTTGGAATACAAAACACTGTTTTGTTGTTGTTGTTGTTGTTTCTCATTTGAAGGTTATCCTTCATTTGGATATTAATATGGCGCCCCACTCCAGTACTCTTGCCTGGTAAATCCCATGGACGGAGGAGCCTGGTAGGCTGCAGTTCATGGGATTGCTGAGAGTCAGACACGATTGAACAACTTCACTTTCACTTTTCATTTTCATGCATCGGAGAAGAAAATGGCAAACCACTCCAGTGTTCTTGCTTGGAGAATCCCAGGGACGGGGGCGCCCGGTGGGCTGCTGTCTATGGGGCTGCACAGAGTCAGACACGACTGAAGTGACTTAGCAGCAATGATAGTATTTCATTTGTATTGTAACATTTCTTGGCTTCAGAGAACTAGCTGATTCTTGTATGTTTGCATGGTTATTGGTATGATAGACCAAAGTAAATGACTGGTTTTTAATACCCACTCTTTTAAAATAACTTAAGTACAATAAGGCTGTATATTGTCATTCTGTTTATTTAACTGTATGCAGAGTGTATCATGTGAAATGCTTGTCTCGATGAATTACAAGCAGTAATTGAGATTGCTGCAGAAATATCAACCTCAGGTGATACACAGTTGATGCCTCTCTAATGACAGACAGTAAAAAGGAACTAAGAGCCTTTTGATGAGGGTAAAAGAGGGAAAAGCTGGCTTAAGGCTGAGCGTTAAAAAAAAAAAAAAGAAAAAGAAAAGAAAAAAGAAAATCATGGAATCTGGTCCCATCATTTCATGCCAAATAGAAGGAAGAAAAGTGGAAACAGTGCTTTCTTGTCCTCCAAAATCACTGTGGATGGTGACTGTATCAATAAAATTAAAAGACGCTTGTTCCTCAGAAGAAAAGCTATGAAAAACCTGGTTCAGTTCAGTTCATTCCCTCAGTTGTGTCTGACTCTTTGTGACCCCATGAAGCTCAGCATGGCAGGCCTCCTTGTCCATCACCAACTCCCAGAGTTCACCCAAACCCATGTTCATTGAGCCAGTGATGCCATCCAACCATCTCATCCTCTGTTGTCCTCTTCTCCTCCTGCCCTCAATCTTTCCCAGCATCAGGGTCTTTCCCAGTGAGTCAGCTCTTCACATGGAAAGACATACCATAATACCATTCTTCTGGAATGGGAAGAATCAATATTATCAAAATTTCTACAATATTCAAGGCAATCTGCAGATTCAAAGTAATCCCTACAAAATTACCAATGGAAATTTTCATAAACTATCACAATTAAAAAAAAATAGGGAGACACAAAAGACCCTGAATGATGAAAGTAATTTTGAGAAAGAAAAAAAGAGGTAGAGAAATAAGCTTTCCCAGACAACACTACAAAGCTATAGTCATCAAGACAGTATGGTACTGGCACAAAACAGATATACATCACTGGAACAGTATAGAAAGTCCAGAAATAAACCCACAGACCTATCATCAATCTCTAACTGTGGATAAAAAACCAGGATCTTCAATAGGTGGTTCTGGGAAAACTGGAAAGATACAAGTAAAGGAATGAAAATAGAACATAATTTAACATCATTGTTAAATTAACTAAAAATGGATTAAAGACCTAAATGTAAGACCAAACACCAAAACATTCTTTGAATAAATCACAACGGTATTTTTTTTTAATTTATTTCCAAGAGTATTGGAAATGAAAACAAAACTAACAAATGGGATCAAATTAAACTCAAAAGCTGTTGCATAACAAAACAGAACATAATCAAAATAGGAAGGCAACCTTTGGAGTGGGAAAAAACATTTACAGATGAAGAAAGAGACAAGGGATTAATCTTCAAAATATAATATTGCAGCAACACAGATAGACCTGGAGATTATCATACTAAGTGAATAAGGAATACAGAGAAAGATAAGTACCACATTGCTTATATGTGCAAAAAAAAAAGGAACTTATTTACAAAACAAAAACAGACTTACACAATAGAAAAAACTTAAGGTTACAAAAGGGATTAGCAGATATAGACTACTATATTTCAAATAATTGAACCAATAAGAACTACTATATATACATAGCACAGGAAATTCTGCTCAATATTCTGTAGTGAAAAGAATTTTAAAAAGAGAAGATATATGTGTTTGTATAACTGAATCACTTTGCTGTACACCTGAAACTAATACATTGTTAATCAACTATAATCCAATATAAAATTAAAAATAAAATTAATCTCTTTGCCTTAACATCTCTTAAAGTGTGTTTATTTCTGGCACTAAGTGATGGTCTCTTCTGTACCTAAAATATCTAGAAGAATTATCAGTAAAAGAAACACTACAGAGATCTTCCTGTTCAAATGAACACAAAAATAAAACCAGGAAAAACAATCCAAATAATCTAACCTTAAGAGAATATGAAACCACATAATGTTAGGTTTTCAAATATTACTTAGAAATTATTATGGATTTGTGTTTAAGCCTGAGTATATATTTCCTAACTCAGTGTATTGTTTTTTATCAAGGGTTTTTGTTTTTGTTTTTGTTTTTTTCACTTCACAGCAGTTGTTTTCCATTTTAATCCATAATACAAAGTACACACTTCAAAGTTCAGCTCAACCTTCTATAAACTGATTGAGACTGTTAAGGAGAGATCTTTGGATTGGGAGTTTCATGCATTTGGTAAAAATTTAATTCAAGCAGGAGTTAACCATGAAGACTGTGAAAGGCTTCTGCATCCTTTTCGTGCTGCAGCTATGTCTCCTTGACTCTGGGAGGACTGGCAAAGTTCTTGTATGGCCTGTGGATTTTAGTCACTGGATTAATTTACAAGTTATTCTAGAAGAGCTTCATCTTCGTGGGCATGAAATAACTGTCCTGGTACCGTCACAAAATCTTCTGATTGATCATACCAAGATTCCCTATCATGTGGAGATCCTCCAGGTTTCAGTAACTGAAGAAACTTTCATGGAAGAGCTCAATACCATGCTCTATGAAGAAATTTTTGAACTGCCAAAACTCTCATGGTGGGAAATGCAAATCAAACTGGCAAACTCAGTCAGACAATTTTTATTAATAAAAAAAAAGAGTGTGTGACAGTGCTGTCACAAACAAGGAGTTACTCAGCAGGCTACAGGCAGCCAAGTTTGATGTCTGTATTGCTGACTCTTTAAGTTTTTGTGGGGAATTGGTGGCTGAACTCCTGAATATTCCATTTATATACACTTTTCGGTTTTTCTATGGGAATGCCATTGAAAGACTGTGTGCTGGGCTTCCTATGCCTTCTTCATATGTTCCTGATGTCACATCAAGACTGACAGACAAGATGATTTTTATATAGAGGCTGGAGAACTGGTTACTGTATGCAGTGAGTGACATGATATATTCATATTATGTATTTCCAGAATGGGGTGGATATTACAGCAAGGTTTTAGGTAAGAATAGTATGTATATAATAAATATTCTTATATTCTATAAACAATGCAAACATTTATCTGACTGTATGAAAACTTGCAAATGGCATTTTAGGGTGGCTTCACTGTTTTGAATGTAAAAATTAATAACACTCTTTTTTTTTTTGGTTTTGTGTTATATGATTGAATCGTAAAATTCCCTCTTCTAGGGGATCTTCCCAACCTACAGATTGAACCCGGGTCTCCTGTATTTCAGGTTGATTCTTTACCATTAGAGCCACCAGGGGAACCCTGATATATATCCAAGAAGGAATATTCTCTATATTTAAGGTTGTTTTTGGAGTGTCTGGAAAACCCAAATCTGACAGTGTGCTTAATTTCCATAACCTTGGACTACTCTGTGTTCTTGCTTCTCCTGTTTCACAACCTGTTTTCTTTCTGATTAACTTGCTCTTCCTAAGGCTTTATATTTGTGTTCTATGAAGGAATGGTTAATTGATGACCAGGTTTGGAATGTGATGAGCATGAAACTAGAAAATAAATAATGTAGTTTGGTTTCATTGGTCTTGTTTTCAAAAGTGTAAAAATGAAAGAAGACTTTTTCCTATAGGACCATGTTTCTAGATTTTTACCTCACTTCAGTGTTTTGTTCTTGTTCTATTTAAGGTTAGGTCATTAGAAGTCAACTAGTGACTTTTGACCCTGAGCATAAATTTTTTCTCTATTTGAACAAGTCCATTTATCCCTTTTATTTTGCTTTTGAATAATGTATTTTTTATTATGTTTATGTGATTATGGTAAGGAAAATTTGCATAAGAGGCAAATTACCTTATAGGAAGCAGTACCTTTCATGTATTATTTGGTTAGACTTTTTTAAGGTAATACTAACATGCAGCATTGTATTAGTTTCAGATGGTGACAAAAAATTAGTAGTCAACCTAGAATAGTATGGAAGATTTCATTTGAGCCAATCTGAGGATTATAACCCTGGAGAAAATCTGTCAGGAAGCTCTGAGGAATGCTTTGCCCATTAGAAGTTAAAGAACTGTCATATAAGTTTTTGAGAGAAGGGGTTATTCTTGAAAGTGTTATACATCAGAACATTATATTGCCAGTTTATGTAGTCCTAAAAAGTGAGTATTAGGTCATTGTGACCCCTTAAAAGATTAAGGAAAGAATGTTAGCTTATAATGAGTTATCTTGCTGGTGCCAGGAGGAAATTACTTTTTTTGTAGAGTAAACTTTCCTGTGTTTTCCGAGGGGATCTAGTTAATGTATAATGCAGAAGCACATTGCACACTAAAACAGGGAGTGCCGGGCAGTGGCTCAACTGGTAGAGAAATTTTTATGCAAACTTTTGCTTGCCAAGACTTAAGATAATTTTGTTTCAACACAGGTATACCACAAAATGATTAGATATTTGCACCTATTGTGAAATAATCACCAAATAGCTCTCAATAATATCTATCACTACACATAAATACAAATAATATTTATTTGAGAATTTCTAATTTCTACTTCTGTCATTTTTGAGATTGGACCAAAGTACTTCATTTCACACTCTTTTCTTGACTATGAGGGACCCTCCCATTTCTTCTAAATGATTCTTGCCCACGGTTCAGTTCAGTTTAGTTCAGTTCAGTTCAGTCGCTCAGTCGTGTCCGACTCTTTGTGACCCCATGAATCGCAGCACGCCAGGCCTCCCTGTCCATCACCAACTCCCAGAGTTCACTCAGATTCACATCCATCGAGTTAGTGATGCCATCCAGCCATCTCATCCTCGGTCATCCCCTTCTCCTCTTGCCCCCAATCCCTCCCAGCATCAGAGTCTTTTCCAATGAGTCAATGACATAATGGTCATCTGAAGTAAATTCACCTATTTCAGTTCATTTTAGTTCACTGATTCCTAAAATGTCTATATTCACTCTTGCTACTGCCTTTTTGATCACTTTCAATTTATGCTGATTCATGGACCAAACATTCCAGGTTCCTATGCAATATTCTTCTTACAGCATCAGACTTTACTTCCACCACCAGTCACATCTACACCTGGGCATTATTTTTGCTTTCGCTCCATCTCTTCATTATATCTGGAGTTATTTCGCCACTCTTATCCAGTAGCATACTGGGCATCTACCAACCTAGGGATTTCATCTTTCAGTGTCATATCTTTTTGCCTTTTCATACTCTTCATGGGGTTCTCAAGGCTCTTAAGAATACTGAAGAGATTTGGCATTGTCTTCTCCAGTGTACCAGGTTCTGTCAGAAATTTCCACCATGACCCATCAGTCTTGGGAGGCCCTACACGGCATGGCTCACAGTTTCACTGAGTTAGACAAGGCTGTGGTCCATGTGATCAGTGTGGTTCATTTTCTGTGATTGTGGTTTTCATTCTGTCTGCCCTCTGATGAAAAGGATAAGAGGCTTGAGGAAGTTTCCTGATGGAAGAGAACATCTGTGGGGGAACTGGGTTTTGTTCTGATGGGAGGGGCCATGTTCAGTGAATCTTTAATGCAATATTCTGCTGATAGGTGTGGCTGGGTTCCTTCCCTGTTGTTTAGCCTGAGGCCAAACTTTCAACCCATGCCTCCACCAGAGACTCCTGAACACTCAAAGACAAGTCTGGCTCAGTCTCCCATGGCCTTCAAAGTCAAATTCCCTGGGGGTTCTCAGTTGGATTTGCTGGATTCCCAGGATGGAAAATCTGTTCTGGGTCCTAGAACTTTCTTAACAGTGTGAGAATTTCTTTTTTATAATTGTTCTGCAGATGTATGTCATCTGCTCAGTGGCTCTATCATAGGGTTAATGGAGACCTCCTCCATGAAGCTCATGCCACACACTGAGTAATCCAGGTTTGCTGCAGTCAGTCCCTGTTCCCACAGCAAGCCACTGCTGACCCATACCTGTGCACGAGACACTCAGACAATCAAAGGCAAGTCTGGCTCAGTCTCTGTGGGAGGGACGTCTGGGTCTTGGTGGGCACAAGATTTTTCTTGAGTCCTCCAAGCATCTCTTGCAAGTATGGGGCTTGATTCTAAATGCAATTTTGCCCCAGCTACCATCTTACTTGGGCTTCTCTTTGCCCTTGGAATTGGGATAACTTTTTTTGGTGGACTCTAACATTCTCCTGTCCATAGTTGTTCAGCAGCTAGTTGCAACTTTGGAGTTCACACAGGAGAAGATGAGCACATGACCTTTTACCCTTCTGTACTGTTTGTTGATGTCCTTTTCATCATAGGGGACTGGAAGGCAAAAGCAGGAAGTTAAGAGATACCTGGAATAATAAACGAACTTGGTCATGGAGTACAAAATAAAGCAGGGCAAAGGCTAACAGAGTTTAGTCAAGAGAAGGAACTGGTCATAGCAAACACCCTCCTCATCATCACAAGAGAAGACTCTACACATGGACATAACCAGATGTTCAACACTGAAATCAGATTGATTATATTCTTTGGAGTCAAAGATGGAGAATAACTATACAGTCAGCAAAAACAATATCTGGAGCTGACTGTGGCACAGACCATGAGCTCCTTATTGCCCAATTCAGACTTTAACTGAAGAAAGTAGGGGAAACCACTAGACCATTCAGGTATGACCTAAATCAAATCCCATACGATTATACGGTGGAAATGACAAATAGGTTTAAAGAATGAGATCTGATAGACAGAGTGCCTGAAGAACTATGGACAGAGGTTCATGACATTGTACAGGAGGCAGTGATCAAGACTATCCCCAACAAAAAGAAACACAAAAGGCAAAACATCTGAGGAGTCCTCACAATTAACAGAGAAAAGAAGAGAAACTAAAGGCAAAAGAGAAAAGGAAAGCTATAGACATCTGAATGCAGAGTTCCAAAGAATAGCAAGGAGAGATAAAAAAGCCTTCTTAAGTGACAAATGCAAAGAAATAGAGGGAAAAAATAGAATGGGAAAGACTAGAGATCTCTTCAAGAAAATTAGAGATGCCAAGGGAATATTTCATGCAAAAATGGGCACAATAAAGAACAGAAACAGTATGGACATAACAGAAGAAATTAAGAAGAGGTGGCAAGAATACATGGAAGAACGATACAAAAAGATCCTCATGACCCAGATAACCATGATGTTATGATCATTTACATTGAGCCAGACATCCTGGAGTCTGAAATTAAGTGGGCCTTAGGAAGCATCGTTATGAACAAAGCTAGTGGGGGTGATGAAATTCCGGTTGAGCTATTTCAAGTCCTAAAAGATGATGCTGTGAAAGTGCTGCACTCAATAAACCAGCAAATTTGGAAAACTCAGCAGTGGCAACAGGACTGCAAAAGATCAAGTTTCATTCCAATCTCAAAGAAAAGCAATGCCAAAGAATGTTCAAACTACCGCAAATTTGCACTCATCTCACATGCTAGCAAAGTAATGCTGAATATTCTCAAAGCCAGGCTGCAACACTGCATGAACTAAGATATATCAGATGTTCAAGCTGGAATTAGAAAAGGCTGAGGAACCAGGGATCAAATTGCCATCATCTGTTGGATCATAAAAGAAAATAAGAGAGTTCCAGAAAAACACCTACTTCTACTGTATTGATTGAGGCAAAGCCTTTGACTGTGTGGATTACAAAATAATGAAAAAATTCCAAGAGATGGGAATGCCAGACCACCTTACCTGACTCCTGCAAAGCTTGTATGGAGGTCAAAAGCAACAGTAAGAACTAGACATGGAACAACGGACTGGTTTCAAATTGGGAAAGATATACATCAAGGCTGACATATATCAAGTATAACCACTCCCTGCTTATTTAACTTATATGCAGAGCACATCATGCAAAATGCCAGGATGGATGAAGCACAAGCTGGAATCTAGATTGCTAAGAGAGATACCAATAACCTCAGATCTTCAGATGACACCACCATTATGGCAGAAAGTGAAGAGGAACAACAGAGACACTTGATGAAAGTGAAAGAGAAGAGTGAAAAATTGGTTTAACACAACATTCAAAAAATGAATATCATGGCATCCAGTCCAATCATTTCATAGAAAAAGATAAGGAAGCAATGGAAACAGTGACTTTATTTTCTTGGACTCCAAAATCACTGCAAATGATGATTGCAGCCATGAAATTCAAAGACCCTTACACATTGGAAGAAAAGCTATGACAAATCTAGACAGCATATTAAAAAGCAGAGACATTACTTAGGCAACAAAGGTCCATATAGTCAAAGCTATGGTTTGAACCAGTAGTTTTTTATTGATGCAACTGGTGGACCATAAAGAAGGCCAAGCACTGAAGAATTGATGATTTTGAACTGTGGTGTTGGAGAAGCCTCTTGAGAGCCCCTTAGACTGCAAGGCGATCAAACCAGTCAATCCCAAAGGAAATCAATCCTGAATATTCATTGGAAGGATTGATGCTGATGCTGAAGCTCCAAAATTTTAGCCAGTTGACATGAAGAGCCATCTTACTAGAAAAGATCCTGATGCTGGGCAGGAGGAAATGGGGATGACAGAGCATCAGGTGTTTGGATGTAACTACCGTCTCAGTGGACATGAGTTTGAGCAGGCTCCAGGAGATGGTGAAGGATAGGAAAGCCTGAATTGCTGCAGTCCATGGCACTGCAAAATGTAGGACGTGAACGAACAACTGAACAACAATAACCACACCTACACAGACATATGGTTTTCAAATAAGTTTTCTGTTTTCATAGGCTGCCTTCTTGTTTTGTTGATCATTTCTCTTACTGTGAAGTGTGCAGTGGCTGTTACTTGGAATTAGTTCAACTAGTTCATTTTTCATTTTGTTCCTTATACTTTCAGTTTAGTTCAGTAGCTCAGTCATGTCCGATTCTTTGAAACCCCATGGATAGCAGCTTGCCAGGCTTCCCTGTACATCACCAACTCCCTTAGCCTACTCAAACTCATGTCCATTGAGTCGGTGATACCATCCAACCATCTCATCTTCTGTCATCCCCTTTTTCTCCTGCCTTCAGTCTTGCCCAGAATCAGGTTCATTTCCAGTGAGTCAGTTCTTCACATCAGGTGGCCAATGTATTGCAGCTTCAGCTTCAGCATCACTCCTTCCAATTAATATTCTGGACTGATTTCATTTAGGAGTGACAGGCTTGATCTCCTTGCAATCCAAGGTACTCTGAAGAGTTTTTTCCAAAAGCATGGTTCAAAAACATCCATTCTTCAGTGCTCAGTTTTCTTTATGGTCCAAATCTCACATTCATACATGACTACTGGAAAAACCATAGCTTTGATTAGATGGTCCTTTATTGGAAAAGTAATGTCTCTGGATTTTAATATGCTGTGTAGGTTGTTAATTGGAGAAGGCAATGGCACCCCACTCCAGTACTCTTGCCTGGAAAATCCCATGGATGGAGAAGCCTGGTGGGCTGCAGTCCATGGGGTTGTGAAGAGTCAGACACGACTGAGCTACTTCACTTTCACTTTTCACTTTCATGCATTGGAGAAGAAAATGGCAACCCACTCCAGTGTTCTTACCTGAAGAATCCCAGGGACAGGGGAGCCTGGTGGGCTGCCATCTCTGGGGTCGCACAGAGTCGGACTTGACTGAAGCAACTTAGCAGCAGTAGCAGCAGCAGGTTGTTAATAGCTTTTCTTCCAAGGAGCAAGCGTCTTTTAATTTCATGGCCACAGTCACCATCTGCAGCTATTTTGGAGAGCAAGGAAATAAAGTCTCTCAGTGTTTCCATTGTTTCACCATCAATTTGGCATTAAGTAATGGGATCAGATGCTATGATCCTAGTTTTTGGAATGTTGAGTTTTAAGACAACTTTTTCATACTTCTCATCCACTTTCATCAAGAGGCTCCTCAGTTACTCTTGGCTTTCTGCCAGGACTGTGGTGTCATCTGCATATCTGAGGATATTGATATATATACCGGCCATCTTGATTCCAGCTTGTACTTCATCCATCCTGGCATTTTGCATGATGTACTCTGTATATAAGTTAAATAAGCAGGATGACAATATACAGCCTTGAAGTACTCCATTCCCTATATGGAACCAGTCTGTTGTTCCATGTCCAGTTCTAACTATCTTTTCTTGATGAGCATACAGATTTCTCAGGAGGCAGGTAAGGTGGTCTGATATTCCCATCTCTTGAAGAATTTTTCCATTATTTTGTAATCCACACGGTCAAAGGCTTTGGCACAGTCAATAAAGCAGAAGTAGATGTTTTTCTGGAACTCTCTTACTTTTTCTATGATCCAACAGATGATGGCAATTTGATCCCTGGTTCCTCAGCCTTTTCTAATTCCAGCTTGAACATCTGGTATTTCTTAGTTCATGCAGTGTTGCAGCCTGGCTTTGAGAATATTCAGCATTACTTTGCTAGTGTGTGAGATGAGTGCAAATTTGCGGTAGTTTGAACATTCTCTGGCATTGCTTTTCTTTGGGATTGGAATGAAACCTGACCTTTTACAGTTCTGTTGCCACTGCTGAGTTTTCCAAATGTGCTGGCATATTGAGTGCAGCACTTTCACAGCATCATCTTTTAGGACTTGAAATAGCTCAACTGGAATTTCATCACCCCTACTAGCTTTGTTCATAACGATGCTTCCTAAGGCTCACTTAACTTCGGACTCCAGGATGTCTGGCTCTATGTGAATGATCACAACATCATGGTTTTCTGGGTCATGAAGATCTTTTTTGTACAGTTCTTCCATGTATTCGTGGCACCTCTTCTTAATTGCTTCTGTTACATCTATACCATTTCCTGTCCTTTATTTTGCCTATCTTTGCATGAAATATTCCCTTGGTGTCTAATTTTCTTGAAGAGATCTCTAGTCTTTCCCATTCTATTGTTTTCCTCTATTTCTTCCCATTGATCACTTAAGAAGCTTTCTTATCTCTCCTTACTATTCTTTGGAACTCTGCATTCAGATGGATATATCTTTCCTTTTCTTCTTTGCCTTGAGCTTCTCTTCTTTTCTCAGCTATTTGTAAGACTTCCTCAGACAACCATTTTGCCTTTTTGCATTTCATTTTCTTGGGGGTGGTCTTGATCTCTGCCTCCTGTATAATGTCATGAACCCCTGCCCATAGTTCTTCATGCACTCTATCAAATCTAATCTCTTGAATCTATTTGTCATTTCCACTGTATCATCATATGGGATTTGATTTAGGTCATAACTGAATGGTCTAATGGTTTTCCCCTACTTTTATAAAGTCTGAATTGGGCAACAAGAAAGTCATGATCTGAGCCACAATAAGCTCTCAGTCTTGTTTTTGCTCATTGTATAGAGCTTCTCCATCTTCGACTCCAAAGAATATAATCAATCTGATTTCACTGTTGACCAACTGGTTAAGTCCATGTGTAGAGTCTTCTCTTGTGTTGTTTGTAGAGACTGTTTGCTACCAGTGTCTTCTCTTGACAAAACTCTCTTATTCTTTGCCCTGATTCACTTTGCACTCCATGCTCAAATTTGCCTGTTATTCCAGGTAAATTTCTACTTCTGCATTCCAGTCTCCTATGATGAAAAGGACATCTTTTTTGGTATTACTTCTACAAAGCCTTGTAGGTCATTTTAGAGCCTTTAAACTTCAGATTCTCTGGCATTAATGTTTGGGGCATAGACATGGATTACTCTGATATTGAGTATTTTGCCTTGGAAAGCAGTGGAGATCATGCTGTCATTTTTGAGATTGTCCCCAAGTACTGCATTTTGGACTCTTTTGTTGATTATGAGGGCTACTCAATTTCTTGTAAGTGATTTTCCCCCACAGTATTGTATGTAATGGTCATCTGAATTAAATTCTCCCATTTCAGTCCATTTAAGTTCACTGATTCCTAAAATATTAATGTTCACTCTTGCCATCTCCTGTTTGACCACTTCCAACTTACATTTATTTATGGACCTAATATTCCAGGTTCCTATGCAATATTGCCCTTTACAGCATTGTACTTTACTTCCATCCCCAGTCACATCTACAACTGAGTGATGTTTTTGCTGTGCTTCTGTCTCTTCGTTCTGCAGTTATTTCTCCACTGATCTCTAGTAGCATATTGGGTACCTACTGACCTGGGGAGTTAGTTCATTTTTCAGTGTCCTATCTTTTTGCCCTTTCAAACTGTTCAAGGGGTTCTCAAGGCAAGAAAAATGAAGTGGTTCATCATTTTCTTCTCCAGTGGACCATATTTTGTCAGAACTCTCCACCATGACCCATCCATCTTGGGTGGCCCTACATGGCATGGCCCATAAATTCATTCAGCTGAACAGGCTGTAGTCTATGTGATCAGATTGATTAGTTTTATGTGATTGTGGTTTTCAGTCTGTCTGCCCTCTGATGGAGAAGGATAAGAGGCTTATGGAAGCTTCCTGATGAGAGAGACTGACTGAATGGGAAACAGGGTCTTGTTCTGATGGGCAGGGCCATACTCAGTAAATCTTTAATCCAATTTTCTATTGATAGGCTGTGTTCCCTCTCTGTTATTTGGCCTGTAATGAAGATAATGGCAACCTCCTTCAAAAGGTACCATGCTACATTCAGTGCCACAAACCCTGGAGAAGGCCACTGCTGACCCATGCCTCTGCAAAAGACTTAGGATAAAAAGAAATCCAAAAGGCATAATGATTGTCTGAGGAGGATGTTGATTAAAAAAAAGATGTACAACTTGAGAGTTGTGAGTTAAGTTTTACTGGGGGCAAAATGAGGACTGCAGCATGGGAGGCAGCATTTCAGACAGCTGTGAGAGACTCTTCCAAAGCAGCAGTGGGGGAGAGACAATATATAAGGTTTTGGTGAAAGGGGAGTTCAATACCATGAAGCACTCATTTTACAAAAGGCTTTTTGTTAGTCATGAGGACCTGATATCACCATGAAGGGATTTAGTGCTTCTCTAGATATGAGGTGATGCAAGGATTGAGATCATAAAATCTATTCCTAAAAACATCCATCTAAAAACCTGTCCCAGCAGATTCCCTGGAGCACAGAGTGCCTCACTTCACCCTGAACATCCTCAGGGGTTGTTGAAAGTCAACAGCTATAGCAACATGGGGTTCAATCTCCTTAGAGGCAGATACCAAATGCCTTTGTTGTTCAGTCAATGGCAATGCTCTTGGTAAAGTGCCAATTTATAGTTGACAGGGCCTTATAAATATCTTTAAAAAGAAGAGAAGCAAAATTCAAGGGAGAAAAGAAAAGGTATATCAATTTTAGTGCAAAGTTCCAAAAAATAGCAAGGAGTGGAAAGAATGCCTTTCTCAGTGATCAGTGCAAAGTAATAGAGGGAAACAACAGAATGGAGACTAGAGATCTCTTCAAGAAAATTAGAGATACCAAGGGAACATTTCATGCAAAGATGGGCTCGATAAAGGACAGAAATGGTCTGGACCTAACAGAAGCAGAAGATACTAAGAAGAGGTGGCAAGAATACACAGAAGTACTATACAGAAAAATCTTCAAGACCCAGATAATCGCAATGGTGTGATCACTCACCTAGAGCCAGACATCCTGGAATGTGAAGTCAAGTGGGCCTTAGGAAATATCACTATGAACAAAGCTAATGGAGGTGATGGAATTCCAGTTGAGCTATTTCAAATCCTAAAAGATGATACTGTGAAAGTGCTGCACTCAATATGCCAGCAAATTTGGAAAACTCAGCAGTGGCCACAGGACTGGAAGAGGTCAGTTTTCATTTCAATCCCAAAGAAAGGCAATGCCAAAGAATGCTCAAACTTCTGCACATTGGCCCTCATCTCACATGCTAGCAAAGTAATGCTGAAAATTCCCCAGCAAGGCTTCAAAACTACATGAACTTCCACATGTTCAAACTGGATTTAGAAAAGCCCAATGAACCAGAGATCAAATTTCCAACCTTCGTTGGATCATCAAAAAATCAAGAGGGTTCCATAAAAACATCTACTTCTCTTTTATTGACTATCCTGAAGTCTTTGACTGTTTCTATCACAACAAACTGTGGAAAGTTCTTCAAGAGATGGGAATACCAGACCATCTGATCTGTCTCTTGAGAAATCTGCATGCAGGTCAGGAAGCAACAGTTAGAACTGAACATGGAACAATGGACAGGTTCCAAATAGGGAAAGGAGTACATCAAGGTTGTATATTGTCACCATGCTTATTTAACTTAAATGCAGTGCACATCATGAGAAATGATGGACTGGATGAAGCACAAGCTGAAATCAAGATTGCCAGGAGAAATACTGATAACCTCAGATATGCAGATAACACCACCCTTATGACAGAAAATGAAGAAGAATGAAAGAGCCTCTTGATGATAGTGAAAAAAGAGAGTGAAAAATTTGGCTTAAAACCAACATTCTGTAAACTAAAATTATGGCATCTGGTCTCATTACTTCAAGGCAAATAGGTAGGAAAACAGTGGAAACAGTGACAGATTTAAATTTTGAGGGCTCAAAAACCACTGCAGATGGTGACTGCAGCCGTGAAATTAAAAGAATGCTTGCTCCTAGGAAGAAAATTGATGACCAAACTAGACAGGTTATTAAAATGCAGAGAGACATTACTTGACCAACAAAGGCCCGTCTAGTCAAAACTATGGTTTTTCCAGTAATAATGCATGGATGTGAAAGTTGGACTATAAAGAAAGTTGCTCATTTCTTTTCAGTGGCTCAATCCTGTCTGACTCTTTGCAACGCCATGGACTGCAGCATGCCAGGCCTCCCTGTCCATCACCAACTCCCAGAGTCCTCCAAACCCATGTCCATCGAGTCGGTGATGCCATACAACCATCTCATCCTCTGTCGTCCCCTTCTCCTGCCTTCAATCTTTCCCAGCATCAGGATCTTTTCAAATGAGCCGTTTTTTTCACATCATGTGGCCAAAGCATTGGATTTCAGCTTCAGCATCTGTCCTTCCAAAGAATGTTCAGGACTGATTTACTTTAGGATGGACTGGTTGGATCTCCGTGCAGGAGAAGGAACTCTCAAGAGTCTTCTCCAACACCACAGTTCAAGACTATTAATTCTTTGGTGCTTAAATTTCTTTATAGTCCAAATTCACGTCCATGGATGACTACTGGAAAATCCATAGGTTTGACTAGACCGACCTTTGTTGGCAAAGTAATGTCTGTGCTTTTTAATATGCTGTCTAGGTTGTTCATAACTTTTCTTTTTATTTATTTATTTATTTTTTAAATTTTACTTTACATTTCTGTATTGGTTTTGCCATACATTGACATGAATCCACCACGGGTGTACATGCGTTCCCAAACATGAACCCCCTTCCCACCCCCCTCCCCACAACGTCTCTCTGGGTCATCCCCATGTACCAGCCCCAAGCATGCCGTATCCTGCATCGGACATAGACTGGCAATTCGATTCTTACAGGACATTATACATGTTTCAATGCCATTCTCCCAAATCATCTCACCCTCTCCCTCTCCCTCTGAGTCCAAAAGTCCACTATACACATCTGTGTCTTTTTTGCTGTCTTGCATACAAGTTGGTCATTGCCATCTTTCTAAATTCCATATATATGTGTCAGTATACTGTATTGGTGTTTTTCTTTCTGGCTTACTTCACTCTGTATAATCGGCTCCAGTTTCATCCAGCTCATCAGAACTGATTCAAATGTATTCTTTTTAACGGCTGAGTAATACTCCATTGTGTATATGTACCACAGCTTTCTTATCCATTCATCTGCTGATGGATATCTAGGTTGTTTCTATGTCCTGGCTATTATAAACAGTGCTGCGATGAACATTGGGGTACATGTGTCTCTTTCAATTCTGATTTCCTCGGTGTGTATGCCCAGCAGTGGGATTGCTGGGTCATAAGGCAGTTCTATTTGCAATTTTTTAAGGAATCTCCACACTGTTCTCCATAGTGGATGTACTAGTTTGCATTCCTACCAACAGTGTAGGAGGGTTCCCTTTTCTCCATACCCTCTCCAGCATTTATTGCTTGCAGATTTTTGGATCACAGACATTCTGACTGGTGTGAAGTGGTACCTCATTGTGGTTTTGATTTGCATTTCTCTGATAATGAGTGATGTTGAGCATCTTGTCATGTGTTTGTTAGCCATCCGTATGTCTTCTTTGGAGAAATGTCTATTTAGTTCTTTGGCCTATTTTTTGATTGGGTCGTTTATTTTTCTGGAATTGAACTGCATAAGTTGCTTGTATATTTTTGAGATTAGTTGTTTGTCAGTTGCTTCATTTGCTATTATTTTCTCCCATTCGGAAGGCTGTCTTTTCACTTTGCTTATATTTTCCTTTGTTGTGCAGAAGCTTTTAATTTTAATTAGATCCCATTTGTTTATTTTTGCTTTTATTTCCAGAATTCTGGGAGGTGGATCATAGAGGATCCTGCTGTGGTTTATGTTGGAGAGTGTTTTGCCTATGTTCTCCTCTAGGAGTTTTATAGTTTCTGGTCTTACATTTAGATCTTTAATCCATTTTGAGTTTATTTTCGTGTATGGTGTTAGAAAGTGATCTAGTTTCATTGTTTTACAAGTGGTTGACCAATTTTCCCAGCACCACTTGTTAAAGAGATTGTCTTTCCTCCATTGTATATTCTTGTCTCCTTTGTTGAAGATAAGGTGTCCATAGGTGTGTGGATTTACCTCTGGGCTTTCTATTTTGTTCCATTGATCTATATTTCTGTCTTTGTGCCAATACCATACTGTCTTGATGACTGTGGCTTTGTAGTAGAGCCTGAAGTCAGGCAAGTTGATTCCTCCAGTTCCATTTTTCTTTCTCAAGATTGCTTTGGCTATTCGAGGTTTTTTGTATTTCCATACAAATCTTGAAATTATTTGTTCTAGTTCTGTGAAAAATATCGCTGGTAGCTTGATAGGGATTGCATTGAATTTGTAAATTGCTTTGGGTAGTATACTCATTTTCACTATATCAAATATGCATAGAAACTAATGAAAATGAAAACACAACAACCCAAAACCTGTGGGACACTATAAAAGCAGTGCTAAGAGGAAAGTTCATAGCAATACAGGCATACCTCAAGAAACAAGAAAAAAGACAAATAAATAACCTAACTCTACACCTAAAGCAACTAGAAAAGGAAGAATTGGAGAACCCCAGAGTTAGCAGAAGGAAAGAAATCTTAAAAATTAGGGCAGAAATAAATGCAAAAGAAACAAAAGAGACCATAGCAAAAATCAACAAAGCCAAAAGCTGGTTCTTTGAAAGGATAAATAAAATTGACAAACCATTAGCCAGACTCATCAAGAAGCAAAGAGAGAAAAATCAAATCAATAAAATTAGAAATGAAAATGGAAAGATCACAACAGACGACACAGAAATAGAAAGGATCATAAGAGACTACTATCAGCAATTATATGCCAATAAAATGGACAACGTGGAAGAAATGGACAAATTCTTAGAAAAGTACAATTTTCCAAAACTGAACCAGGAAGAAATAGACAATCTTAACAGACCCATCACAAGCATGGAAATTGAAACTGTAATCAGAAATCTTCCAGCAAACAAAAGCCCAGGTCCAGACGGCTTCACAGCTGAATTCTACCAAAAATTAGAGAAGAGCCAACACCGATCCTACTCAAACTCTTCCAGAAAATTGCATAGGAAGGTAAACTTCCAAACTCATTCTATGAGGCCAGCATCATCCTAATACCAAAACCTGACAAAGATACTACAAAAAAAGAGAAAACTACAGGCCAATATCACTGATGAACATAGATGCAAAAATCCTCAACAAAATTCTAGCAATCAGAATCCAACAACACATTAAAAAGATCATACACCATGACCAAGTGGGCTTTATCCCAGGGATGCAAGGATTCTTCAATATCTGCAAATCAATCAATATAATTCACCACATTAACAAATTGAAAAATAAAAGCCATATGATTATCTCAATAGATGCAGAGAAGGCCTTTGACAAAATTCAACATCCATTTATGATAAAAACTCTCCAGAAAGCAGGAATAGAAGGAACATACTTCAACATAATAAAAGCTATATATGACAAACCCACAGCAAACATTATCCTCAATGGTGAAAAATTGAAAGCATTTCCTCTAAAGTCAGGAACAAGACAAGGGTGCCCACTTTCACCACTACTATTCAACATAGTTCTGGAAGTTTTGGCCACAACAATCAGAGCAGAAAAAGAAATAAAAGGAATCCAAATTGGAAAAGAAGAAGTAAAACTCTCACTGTTTGCAGATGACATGATCCTCTACATAGAAAACCCTAAAGATTCTACCAGGAAATTACTAGAGCTAATTAATGAATATAGTAAAGTTGCAGGATATAAAATCAACACACAGAAATCTCTTGCATTCCTATACACTAATAATGAGAAAGTAGAAAAAGAAATTAAGGAAACAATTCCATTCACCATTGCAATGAAAAGAATAAAATACTTAGGAATATATCTACCTAAAGAAACTAAAGACCTATATATAGAAAACTATAAAACACTGATGAAAGAAATCAAAGAGGACACTAATAGATGGAGAAATATACCATAACTTTTCTTCTAAGGAGCAATCATCTTTTAATTTTGTGGCTGAGGTCACTATCTGCTGTGATTTTGGAGCCCCCCAAAATAAAGTTGGTCACTGTTTCCACTGTTTCCCCATCTATTTGCCATGAAGTGATGGGGCCAGATGTCATGATCTTAGATTTCTGAATGCTGAGCTTTAAGCCAACATTTTCACTCTTCTCATCCATTTTCATCAGGAAGCTCTTTAGTTCTTCTTTGCTTTCTGCCATAAGGGTGGTGTCATCTGCATGTCTGAGGTTATTGTTATTTTTCCCGGCAATCTTGATTCCACCTTGTGCATCCTCCAGCCCAGTGTTTTTCATGATGTACTCTGCATATAAGTTTAATAAGCAGGGTGACAATATACAGCCTTGATGTATTTCTTTCCCTATATGGAACCAGTCTGCTGTTCCATGTCCATTTCTAACTCTTTCTTCCTGACCTGCATATGGATTTCTTAAGAAGCAGGTCAGGTGGATGGGTGTTCCCATCTCTTGAAGAATATTCCACAGTTTGTCATGATCCACACAGTCAAAGGCTTTGGCATAGTCAATAAAGCAAAATAGATGTTTTTCTGGAACTCTCTTGCTTTTTGCATGACACAGCAGATGTAGGCAATTTGATCTCTGGTTCCTCTGCCTTTTCTAAAACCAGCTTGAATATCAGGAAGTTCACAGTTTATATAGTATTGAAGCCTGGCTTCAAGAATTTTGAGAATTACTTTGCTAGTGTGTGAGATGAGTGCAATTGTGTGGGCATTTGAGCATTCTTTGGCTTTACATTTCTTTGGGATTGGGATGAAAACTGAAATTTTGCAGTCCTGTGGCCACTGCTGAGTTTTCCAAATTTGTTGGCATATTGAGGGCAGCACTTTCACAGTATCATCTTTCAGGATTTGAAATAACTCAACTGTGATTCCATCACCTCCACTAGCTTTGTTCATAGTGATGCTTTCTAAGGCCCCTTTGACCATACATTCCAGGATGTCTGGCTCTAGGTAAGTGATCACACAATCATGATTATCTGGGTCGTGAAGATCTTTTTTGTAGTTCTTCTGGGTATTCTTGCCACCTCTTCTTAATATCTTCTGCTTCTGTTAGGTCCATACCATTTTTGTCCCTTATCGAGTCCATCTTTGCATGAAATGTTTCCTTGGTATCTCTAATTTTCTTGAAGAGATCTCTAGTCTTTCCCATTCTATTGTTTTCTTCTATTCCTTTGCATTGATCACTGAGGAAGTCTTTCTTATCTCCTTGCTATTCTTCAGAACTCTGCATTCAAATGGGAATATCTTTCCTTTTCTCCTTTGCTTTTTGCTTCTCTTCTTTCACAGCTGTTTGTTAGCCCTCCTCAAATAGCCATTTTGCTTTTTTGCATTTCTATTCCATAGGGACGGTCTTAATTCCTGTCTCATGTACAATGTCACGAACCTCAGTCAATAGTTCATCAGGCACTCTGTTTATCAGATCTAGTCTCTTAAATCTATTTCTCACTTCCACTGTATTATCATAAGGGATTTGATTTAGATCATAACTGAATGGTCTAGTGTTTTCCCCTACTTTTTTCAATTTAAGCCTAAATTTGGCAATAAGGAGTTCATGATCTGAGCCACAGTCAGCTCCTGGTCTTTTTTTGCTGACTGTATAGAGCTTCTCCATCTTTGGCTGCAAAGAATATAATCAATCTGATTTTGGTGTTGACCATCTGGTGATGTCCATGTGTAGAGTCTTCTCTTGTGTTGTTGGAAGAGGGTGTTTGCTATGACCAGTGCATTCTCTTGGTAAAACTCTATTAGCCTTTGCCCTGTTTCATTCCGTATTCCAAGGTCAAATTTGCCTGTTACTCCAGGTGTTTCTTGACTTCCTACTTTTGCATTCCAGTTTCCTATAACGAAAAGGACATCTTTCATGGATGTTAGTACTAAAAGGTCTGGAGGTCTTCATAGAACTGTTCAACTTCAGTTTCTTCAGCGTTATTGGCCGTCAAACCTGTGCCTCCACTGGAGACTCCTCAACACTCATAGGCAAGTCTGACTCAGTCTCTTGTGGGGACACTGCTCATTTCTCCCGGCTGCTGGTGTGTGCAAGGTTTTTTTGTATGTTTGTTTTGTTTTTGTGCTCTCCAAGTGTTTGTTTCTCCCATCCTGTGGAAGTTCTAAAATGACGTCCCACTGGCCTCCAAAGTCGTATTCCCTGGCAGTTCTCATCTGCTCACCAGCTCTATGGTGAAGCTAATGGCGACCTCCTCCACAAGGGCTTATGCCACGTGGTTCATGACCCAGGTCTGCTACAGTTATAGCCCCTGCCACTGAGGCAGGCCACTGCTAGCCCGTACCTTTCCAGGAGAAATTCAAACAATCAAAGGCCATTCTGGCTCAGTTTCTTTGTCATCTCTGTGTCTTGGTGTGCACAAGATTTTGTTTGAGCCCTCCAAGCATCTCTGGCGAGTATGGAGTTTGATTCTAACTGCAATTTTGCCCCTCAAACTGTCTTGTTGGGGCTTCTCCTTTGCCCTTGGACCTGGAGTATCTTCTTTTTGGAGGAATCCAACCTTCTCCTGTCGATGGTTGTTTAGCCGCTAGTTGCAATTTTGGAGTTCACACAGGAGAAGATGAGCACGTATTCTTCTACTACTCCGTCTTAATATCAAGATAAAATCCATGGAATTCTCCAAGCCAGAATATTGGAGCGGGTAGTCTTTCCCTTCTCCAGAGAATCTTCCTAACCCAGGGATTTAACCCAGGTCTCCCACATTGAAGGTGAATTCTTTACTAGCTGAGCCACCAAGGAAATCCACTTATACTTTAGATATCATATTTAAATTCACTGCCATAATGAATGTCAAAAATTATCCCCCCCTTTTTTTGAGTAATTTATGGTTTTAGGTCTTATATTTAAGCCTCTTATCCATTTTAATATAATTTTGTAGTGGAGTAAGATCCGAGTCTAGTTTTATTCTTTTCTGTGTGAGTATCCTTTCTTTTTTTTGGTAAGAATTATTTAAAAGATTATCTTCTTTCATTCATTGAGTATTTTTGGCTTCCTTATGAAATATTTGTTGACTACATATGCATGAGTTTTTCTTTGGGCTTTTGCTTCTGTTATAATGGACCATATGACTCTTTTTAAACCTGCATGTATTGTTTTGATTAATATAGCTTTATAATATTTCTTAAAATCAGAGTGTGTGTTACCTACAGTTTTGTTTTTTCTTCTCAGGATTGATTTGTCTATTTGGAACTTTTTTATTCATATGAATTTTTTATTATTTTCCTTGTTACTAATTTTAACAGATGTATCTCTAATACTGTATCATTACTAAAAATTACGTTTATTCCTAAAGACATTAAAAAGATATAGTTGTGATCTCTTATTTTATATATCCACTTCCTTTTTCCTTTTTTTTTTTTTTTTGATTGAAGTGCATAGCTCAATTGGTAAAGAATTCATCTGCAATGTAGGAGATCACAGTTCAATTCCTGGGTTGGGGATATTCGCTGGAGAAGGGATACACTACCCACTTCAGTATTCTTGGGCTTCTCTTATGGCTTGTCTGGTAAAGAATCTGCCTGTAATGTGGGAGACCTGGGTTTGATCCCTGGGTTGGGAAGATCACCCTGGAGAAGGGAAAAAGGCTACCCACTGCAGTATTTTGGCCTGGAGAATTCATGGACTGTATAGTCCATGGGGTCACAAAGAGTCACACACAACTAAACAACTTTCACTTCAGTGGAAAAAAGGAAGTGGCAATATGTCTATGCAATATTTCCTCTGAGAAATTATGCAACAACTCACAAACAACACGAGTGCTTCTAAGAACTCTGCTGCCCTGCAATATGGAGTATGTTCAAAAAGTCATATGACTTAATCAAGGTCTACATGTTGCACTGAAACTTCTTCTGGGCATTTTGTGACAGAAACAGGTGCTTATATCTCTAGAAATGACCCTATGAAAAGTGGGCAGAAACTCACACATCCATGCTGAGAGTTCAACCTACAAAAGACAACACTGAGAAAAGATAACTTAAAACTTCATCAAAGTGACATTTTCTGAGTCATGGATTAAGCCTTGAATAATCTACAACTGGACTGAAGCTGTTTGTTTACTTCTGATCCCAGCAGTCTGACACTCAGTTTAGGAACATCTTCTCCAGTGATAGGGTATTACTCTGTCCTGATTCTCCCATAGTTCTTAGTAACTTAGAATATTCTTTGGTAGAATATATCAATAATCTGAGAAGAAGAGTAAAAATGTGGTAAATAGAAGAAACACATTTGTTTTTACTCTCATCACTGTTAAAATGTTATGTTATAGATATAATTTGGCTGTTCAGAATTTGAAATCTTCATTATATTGTGTATTACAAGTACTTTTTTCAAAATTTAAAAATATAATGCATAATTTATAATGTTTTATGTATAAATTATAAATATAAATATTAATATATATCTGTATATATTTTAGGGCTTCCCTGGTGGCTCAGACGGTAAAGTGTCTGCCTACAATGCAGGAGATCTGGGTTCGATTCCTGGGTTGGGAAGATCCCCTGGAGAAGGAAATATAAATAAACATATAATAAATATATGCATGAATATCAGTTCAGTTCAGTTCAGTCACTCAGTCGTGTCTGACTCATTGCGATCCTATGAATCGCAGCACGCCAAGCCTCCCTGTCCATCGCCAACTCCCAGAGTCCACACAAACTCACTCCCATCGAGTCGGTGATGCCATCCAGCCATCTCATCCTCTGTCATCCCCTTCTCCTCCTGCCCACAATCCCTCCGAGCATCAGAGTCTTTCCAATGAGTCAACTCTTCGCATGAGGTGGCCAAAGTACTGGAGTTTCAGCTTTAGCATCATTCCTTCCAAAGAACACCCAGGACTGATCTCCTTTAGAATGGACTGGTTGGATCTCCTTGCAGTCCAAGGGACTCTCAAGAGTCTTCTCCAACACCACAGTTCAAAAGCATCAATTCTTCGGTGCTCAGCTTTCTTCACAGTCCAACTCTCACATCCATACATGACCACCAGAAAAACCATAGCCTTGACTAGACAGACCTGTGTTGGCAAAGTAATGTTTCTACTTTTCAATATGCTGTCTAGGTTGGTCATAACTTTTCTTCCAAGGAGTAAGCATCTTTTAATTTCATGGCTGCAATAAATATAAATTTATATATAATTATAAATTAATAAATAATTTATAAAATTGTTCATTAAAGCATGTCATAGTTATGTTCAAATAATTGATGAGAAAATAAATAAGAAAATATTCATTTAAAAAAATTGAGAAACTATTTATAAACCTCTTGGGGGGTAAAGGAATTTTAGGATAAGAGCACTAGGTTAGACACAAAAATGGTCCAAAAAAATCCTATAGGGCAATAAAATCATAATTTGGGAAATGATAATTTCTACCAGACAGAAATATACCAGTTAACAATTAATTTCAATGTATTTTAACTCAAAAGTTAGAGAAAAGTTAAAACAACAACAATGTAAAACATGCACACATTTTCCAAAAGGTATGTGCTGAGTATGAAACTGGATACTGTAATCACCAGAGTCAAGGCCCTCATTTGCTGAGATTTGCCTTGATCTCTTATTGCAGATAGATCTTCTAGGAGTGCAAAATCCCTTATTTTTTTCTAATAAAAATTTTAGCACACTTAGAACATCAAGGAGAATATACACAAAGCCATGAAGTGAGAAACGAGATAGCTATGATTTCCTCCCATCAGTGACATGGAGCACATATTTCTAAAGGACACCTAAACTCTGGGTAAGATTCGCTATAAAATAGAAACTATTTCACCACCAGATTATTATGCAGTGCAATATTTTCACCAAAGAGGACAAAATCTTGTAAAATAAGAAATTTCATTTACTATAGCAAAGGAGACAATCATTTTAAGAATTGTATTAAAAGTATTCAGGATGTAATTAGTTGTGACAACACACTTGAAAATAATAGAAAAAAAGATGGGTAAAACGCAAGTTGTTTTTCAACATAATCAGAGGCTTTTGGAGCAATGAGGATGAGATGAATTGGAATTCCAGAAAACAAGGTGCGACTCTACCACAGAAGGCTGAGAATCACTACCTAAGTTTCTTGTACTTATAGGAGCACCCGAGTGGGCTCAGGCTTAGATCAAGCTGAAAGACTCCATTGACAGAGAGAAAGCAACAGGCTCTTGGCTTTGCTCCATACTTAAATCTGTGTTTGAAAGTGAAAGTGAAAGTCGCTCAGTCCTGCCGGATTCTTTGCGACCCCTTGGACTATACAGTCTATGGAATTCTCCAGACCAGAATACTGGAATCGGTAGCCTTTCCCTTTTTAAGGGGATGTTTGCAACAGAGGGATTGAATCCAGGTCTCTGGGCATTTCAGGCGGGTTCATTACCAGCTGAACTGCAAAAGAAGCCCAAATCTGTGTTTACTTATTCATAATCTGACTATGTGTACTCTTCAAGGTAAAAGTTTTTCAACTGATTTAACTGATTCAATTGATTTAACCTGGGTTGCATAGGCTCAGTACTGGTCTTTAAGAATTTACTTAGAAAATTAGGTGAAAATATATCTCCCGTTTAACATATCAGATTCCTTTCCCTCTCTTATCCTTCATTTTTATTCAGGAAAACCTACCACACTATGTGAGATTATGGGGAAAGCTGACATGTGGTTGTTTCGATGTTACTGGGATTTTGAATTTCCTCAACCTTACTTACCTAATACTGAATTTGTTGGAGGACTGCACTACAAGCCTGCAAAGCCCCTACCTAAGGTAATTAAATGTGCTTATTATTGTCCTACATGAATGAAGTGTGTGTTAGTCACTCAGTTGTATCTGACTCTTTGTGACCCCATGAACTGTAGCCTGCCAGCCTCCTCTGTCCATGGAATTTTCCAGGCAGAAATACTGGAGTGGAATTGCCATTCCCTTCTCCAAGGGATCTTCCTGACCCAACTATGAGTATTTATCTCAAAATGACTTCTGGTTTATTGTTAACAATATTTGATCCCCAAACAGAGAAAACAGACATAGAATTTAATGGTCATTATTTTCTTAGACTATACATTACATTAAGAAGGTGAATAGCCTTTATTTTGGATTATGTATTATTATCTAATGAAGTAGTCCTCAATGTTTTATTTTCTTGTTCAAAGTCCATTAACTATTCATGAAAATGTGTTTTACATAAATTTTAAACTATTTCCTAGTATCTTATAAATACTATGCTATAATTGAACATAAAGCTATCATTATATCTTTAGTCAAATCATCTCTAAACATAGTGTAATGGTTAATTTTAAGTGTCAACTTGCCTTGCCGGGTACCAGGTATTTAGACAAACATTTTTCTAGAAGTTATTTAGAGGCTATTTTTAGATGAAATCAACTTTGAAATATGTGGACCTTGATTAAACAAATTACTCTCCATTATGTGGGTAAGCCTTATTCAATTAGTTGAAGATGTGACTAGAACAAAATTCTGAATTCTGCCTGTAGGCAGCTTTCAGACTTGAACTACAGCAGTGGCTCTTCTCTGAGTCTCCAGCCTAATGTACTGTTCTGCAGATTAAACTTGACAGCCTCCATAACCATGGGCATGAGTACTAAGTTGCTTCAGTCTGGTCTGACTCTTTGAGACCCCATAGACTGCAACCTGCCAGACTTCTCTGTTCATGGGATTCTCCAGGCAAGAATACTGGAGTTGGTTGCCATTTCCTTTTCCAATAACTATGTCAGAAATCCCTTAATATAAATTTCTTCCCTGTTTTTCAGTTTCACACCTCAAAAACACATTTTTTTTTTTGGTCTTACTTAATTGGCTTAGTTTTGCTAGTATTTAAACAGAGGTTGAAAAGATTTATTTCAGTATGATTAAATATGTTGTCTTTATTTTTAATTCAAAGCTATATATTTCTACTATATTCCTATAACCCTCAGAGTATGCTTTATAGGTATTTCTGCATTACTTGTCTGATCAGGAGTTACATGGCAATTTCATTCATAATTGCATATGTGGAAGCTTATATAAAAAACAAATCTAATCAAAGTAAAAGAAAATAGAAGTTTAGAAAACAAACAAAAGTAAATATACCAAAATTGTGTCATTGTACTGACCATGATTCAGCAGAAAAAAAAAATGAAAACAACCTTATTAGCATCTAAGGCTAAATAAAAATTGCAGCACCAGAATTATTTAACTTAAAGGTAGAAATTTGCCCTGCCAGCTACTGCTGTGTAGATTTGGACAAATTACTTAACCTTATAGAGATAGATCTCCCATCTGTAAATGTATACATATCTCATAAAATCACCATATATCTAAGTTAAATGATACATGCAAAGAGTTCAGCAAATGGCAGAAGATAACAGGCAGTCAATAACTTGTAAACACAAATACACATGCACAAAGACACACTCATACCTCAATATGCTTTACCAAATGAGCTTTTAGTAACAATAATTTTTAATTCACCTAATAAGGATTTCAGGTCATCTATTATACACTGAAATCATTAACATATGAAAGTACAGAATTGCTCTAATAATTCAGACACATTGAGAAAAGAGTGTGGCATCTATTATAACTGTAAGCTTTTATATTACAAAGACTTTTTTTCACAGGAGTTCGAAGAGTTTGTTCAAAGCTCTGGAAAAGATGGAGTCGTGGTGTTTACTCTGGGGTCAATAATCAAAAACCTCTCAGAAGAAAAGTCTAATATGATTGCATCAGCCTTTGCCCAGGTTCCACAGAAGGTCATTCCCCCCCCCCCCCCCGCCTCTCAGGGACAGCTGTTCTAAAATCCATGAAGTTCACAGTAAAAGTATACTTGTACAATGTAGGAAAGGGTATTGATATTGTTAGTCTCAACTTAAGTGAGCTCTAAAGAAAATGTATAAATGATAAAAGGGGATATTTGATTGCTGTCTTGCTTTAAACCTGGTATTTTTGACAGGAAATTATATTGCAGTATTTTCTTTAAATAATAAATGAAAATTAATCATTTGCTACTGTTAAACCATCAGTCAGCTTTGTGCATTAGGTTTTAAGGCATCTATGTAACGTAACACTTTTTGCTATTCTTATATTTCTTTAAATCTGAAGCATATAAACAAGTTACAAATAACATGACAGAGAATAAAGGAAAAGATATTCAAAATAATAGGCTTGATTCTCAAAATGTCTTGGGACTATATTTTCTAGTAATTACTGATTTTGAGCATTGTCCTAATTGAACCTGGAAATAAGAGCTTAGATTCTAAAAATAATCCTAAATAATGATTCTTCTAATAATGCTAAATAATGAATCCTAAAAATAATCCTAAATGAAATCCTAGATAGTGTTTCTTCAACATTTAAAACTTTAACAATACAGTAAAAGATCTAGGAGTATACTTTATAATGTTCCAGCTTCCCTGGTGGCTCAGAGGTTAAAGCGTCTGCCTCCAATGCGGGAGACTAGGGTTTGATCCCTGGGTCAGGAAGATCCCCTGGAGAAGGAAATGGCAACCCACTCCAGTATTCTTGCCTGGAGAATCCCATGGACTGAGGAGCCTGGTGGGCTGCAGTCCATGGGGTCACAAAGAGTTGGACACAACTGAGTGACTTTACTTTACTTTACAATGTTCCAGCAAACTATCATTTTTTATTGATACCATTCTGGGTTTTAACTGAGTGACATATTTTTTCCCAGTTCAGTTCGGTCTCTCAGTCATGTCCAACTCTTTATGACCCCATGAGTTGCAGCACGCCAGGCCTCACTGTCCATCACCAACTCCAATGGGTCAGGAAGATTCCCTGGAGGACAGCATGGTAACCCAATCCAGTAATCTTACCTAGAGAATCCCCATGGACAGAGGAGCCTGGCAGGCTGCAGTCCATGGGGTCGCAAAGAGTTGAACACAACTGTGCGACTGGATGCCATGATGGTTACACCTTGTGGATGTTTTTAATGCCGCCAAACTCTAGACTTAGAATACTTTAAAATGATAAATATGATTATAAATATTTTACTGCATGAGTCTACATTACTAGTAAGTATGTAAAAAATAGTTCAAAAGAGGTAAATAACATCCCTCCCCTTTGCCTCTGAAATCTTTGTCTCAAAAATCCCCTTTACCAGAGTGGCTTAGTAACACTATATGTAGTTCTTTCAGATACAGATTGTCATTTTTCTTCATCTACATCTTCATCACTTGTCTTCATTGGGTTAAGTCAGAATTAACCCGAAGATGAAAGGCTATTGACTAGGATCATTGCAAGCCTTTGAAAACATGGCTGTAGTGTTTATGGTAAAAACATTCATCACCTAATCACGTATGGACTCAGTTTGCTTGTGCATTACCTGGAGGCATAAATTTTGACTGAAGTGAAGTCACTTAGCCATGTCTGACTCTTTGCAACCCCATGGACCATAGCCTGCCAGGTTCCTCCATCCATAGGATAATCCAGGCAAGGATACTGGAGTGGGTTGCCATTTCCTTCCCCAAGGGATCTTCCCGATCCAGGGGTCAAACCCCGGTCTCCAGTATTGTGGGCAGATTCTTTACCATCTGAACCATCAGGGTTGGTTAACTTCTTCTGACAGGATGTGACTCTAAAATCTTCTAATAAAGACATTTATCTTAATAGGTTCTGTGAAAGAAACCTACAGGAAAGAAACCAGAAACACTAGGAGCCAATACCCAGCTATATAAATGGATTCCACAGAATGATCTTCTTGGTAAGACCAAAGAAAAGAAAAATAAACAGAGCTGAATGAGGTATAATCTGAATGATTATTCAATAACGGATATCAACAAATTTGTATTTAAAATAAGAAAAAAAAACTTTAATGTGTTCTTCACATTGCTTCAGGAGTTTTGAAAGAAAGGATTATTCATGACAATTGTTAAAGACTGTAAGGCACACTTTATTCAAGACCATCATGATAAGTAGAGTTATTAGTGCAATGGACTTTTACAATGAAACAGAGAGACTGGAAACAATTTGTATGAAGAAAGAAAAATGGGGAATTTATCACAAAAGAACATACTGGAAGTTCATTGGATGGAAAAGTGCAGAGCTCAACTGACCTAGTAGAATGCTTGCTAAAATTGGGCAATGCAGAGATAGTGGAGCCACAAAATCAAATTCTAGTTGAGAAGAGTTCAGAGGAAACTGACTAGACCTTGGTGACTCTCCCACTTATGATATGATCTCTCCCTTTTCAGGATCAAGGTCAGAGAAATTACCTTTAGATGAGGCTTTCATTAAGTTTTGTATATAATATTGCAACACACTCCTGATTCTCTTCACCGTATTCTCACACCTCTCTTCTCCATGGGGAGGGGGGGAATCTGGCAAACCATTTCAACTATTTTCATATATAATATAAATGGCTGCATATTAGTGTATAGTCAAACGCAAATCCTGTTTTCTTAAACAGAGTACACCATGAACTAATGTAGTCTATCTTTCTAGCTTGTTATGACAACATTTTCATATTGAAACCCTGCACATGTCACCTCCTCTTTCCCACCTACAAAAAGATTAGTTTCTTCAGTCCCTCCATTCTTTTTTATTGATGTATTCTTCTGCAACAACTTGTCAAACAGGCAAATACTCTCTGCCATATATTTTGCAGGAAACTTCTTAGTTGTCTGTGGAATGACTTAATTGATTTAATCACTAATTATACTTAGCCTGGAGTAATTAATTGGTGCTTTCTTCAGAGCCTATAAGAATTTGTATGTGTTCTCATGACACAGAATTATATAGAAGATGTTACCTAATAGAATTTGGTTTATGCAGGTGTCATGATTTTCTGTTTCTGACACTCTTACAACTTAGAATAATAATTTTTTTCTTTCAATTTTTAGGTCATCCCAAAACCAGAGCTTTTATCACTCACTGTGTAACCAATGGGATCTATGAAGCTATTTACCACGGGGTCCCTATGGTTGGAATTCCTATGTTTGGTGATCAGCATGATAATCTTGCTCGTATGAAAGCCAAAGGGGTAGCTGTCGAAGTAGACTTGCAAAGAATGACAAGTGCAGATCTGCTTCATGCTTTGAAAGCAGTTATTAACAACCCTTCGTGAATAGAGAATATATTCTTAACTAAGAAGCATTTTGTTTTTGAAAGAATAATCAGCTTTACATAATTTGAAATTGACAAATTTTACATAATTTAGAGTGTGCCTAATATCAAATAAGATTATACTTCCTAAATTTTGTGAAAGCATTTTCTCACCTACCACTACTGGGCAATAGATTATAACCTCAAATAAATACTACATTTATTTAAAGAAAATAATCTATTGTTTAAAAGATGAATTTTTAAATTAACAATAATATTTTTATTTCTTAAAAATTGCAGATATTAGCACTATAAAGAATTTAGGGAATACAACAAAATCATAAAAATCAAAATGAAAAACCACTCAGGTTTCCTCATGTCAGTTCAGTTCAGTTCAGTCGCTCAGTCGTGTCCAACTCTTTGCAACCCCATGGACTGCAGCACGCCAGTCTTCCCTGTCCAACATCAACTCTTGGAGTTTGTTCAAACTCATGTCCATTGAATCTGTGACGCCATCCTCTGTTGTTTCCTTCTCCTCCTGCCTTCAATTTTTCCCACCATCAGGGTCTTTTCCAATGAGTCAGTTCTTCACTTCAGGTGACCAAAGTATTGGAGTTTCAGTTTTAGCATCAGTCCTTCCCATGAATATTCAGGACTGATTTCCTTTAGGATGGACTGGTTGGATCTCCTTGCAGTCCAAGTGACTCTCAAGCCTCTTCTCCAACACCACAATTCAATAGCATTAAATCTTTGATGCTCAGCTTTCTTTATATTTCAACTCTCACATCCATACATGACTACTGGAAAAACCATAACATTGACTAGATAGACCATTGTTGGCAAAGTTATGTCTCTGCTTTTTAATATGTTGTCTAGGTAGTCATTGGAGAAGGCAATGGCAACCCACTCCAGTACTCTTGCCTGGTAAATCTCACGGATGGAGGAGCCTGGAAGGCTGCAGTCCGTGGGGTCGCTGAGGATCGGACACGACTGAGCGACTTCACTTTCACTTTTCACTTTCATGCATTGGAAAAGGAAATGGCAACCCACTCCAGTGTTCTTGCCTGGAGAATCCCAGGGACGGGAGAGCCTGCTGGGCTGCCGTCTATGGGGTCGCAGAAGTTGGACATGACTGAAGTGACTTAGCAGCAGCACCAGCAGCAGTAGCAGCAGGTAGTCATAGCTTTTTTTTTTTACCAAGCAGCAAGCATCTTTTAATCTCATGGCTGAAGTCACCATCTGGGTAGTTACAACCAATACCAGTTTAGAAACTTACTTCTGGTCTTTCGATGTGCTAATTTATAAATAGAAAGAAGGCCCCAGCCTCCCTTTCCCTGATAGAGAGTAACAGTTGGACACTATGCATGAGCAAAATCATCTCTGGGAGTGCTCTAAAGTCCATGTAAGAAATTTTAGCAACACAGTAGAACAAAAAGTCTGAGATTAATCACATAAGAACAGAATAATGACAGTTTTATTTTACCAGCGTCATCCCCAAGCAAGCATTACTCATCACCAAGAGAGAACTTTCAGCTAGAAAGAGTTCCTTGGCAGAAAAAGAATGAATTGAATAACAAATTTTTAAGGCCTTATGGAGTATAGAAATAGAAAAACAAATTCTAAACTTGTGTGAAGCCACAAGAGATTTCAAACAGCCAAACCAGTCCCAAGAAATAATGATGTTGGAGGCATCCGAATTCTTGTTTAAAGCTGTACTAAAAACATATAGCAATTTTAAAAAGATAATATTGTCATAAAAATAAACATACAAAACAATGGATAGGATTGAGAGCCCTGATACCAGCCCTTCTATGTAAAGTTGAATAATATTTGGCAAAGTGAATAATCAGTTCAGTTCAGTTCAGTTCATTCGCTCAGTCGTGTCTGACTCTTTGCGACCCCATGAATCGCAACACGCCAGGCCTCCCTGTCCATCACCATCTCCCGGAGTTCACCCAGACTCATGTCCATCGGGTCTGTGATGCCATCCAGCCATCTCATCCTCTGTCGTCCCCTTTTCCTCCTGCCCCCAATCCCTCCCAGCATCAGAGTCTTTTCCAATGAGTCAACTCTTCACATGAGGTGGCCAAAGTACTGGAGTTTCAGCTTCAGCATCATTCATTCCAAAGAAATCCCAGGGTTGATCTCCTTTAGAATGGACTGGTTGGATCTCCTTGCAGTCCAAGGGACTCTCAAGAGTCTTCTCCAACACCACAGTTCAAAAGCATCAATTCTTTGGCACTCAGCCTTCTTCACAGTCCAACTCTCACATCCATACATGACCACAGGAAAAGCCATAGCCTTGACTAGACGGACCTTAGTTGGCAAAATAATGTCTCTGCTTTTGAATATACTATCTAGGTTGGTCATAACTTTTCTTCCAAGGAGTAAGCGTCTTTTAATTTCATGGCTGCAATCACCATCCGCAGTGATTTTGGAGCCCCCAAAAATAAAGTCTGACACTGTTTCCCCTGTTTCCCATCTATTTCCCATGAAGTGATGGGACCAGATGCCATGATCTTCGTTTTCTGAATGTTGAGCTTTAAGCCAACTTTTTCACTCTCCTCTTTCACTTTCATTAAGAGGCTTTTTAGTTCCTCTTCACTTTCTGCCATAACGGTGGTGTCATCTGCATATCTGAGGTTATTGATATTTCTCCCAGCTAACTTGATTCCAGCTTGTATTCCTTCCAGTCCAGCGTTTCTCATGATGTATTCTGCATATAAGTTAAATAAGCAGGGTGACAATATACAGCCTTGACGTACTCCTTTTCCTATTTGGAACCAGTCTGTTGTTCCATGTCCAGTTCTAACTGTTGCTTCCTGACCTGCATACAGATTTCTCAAGAGGCAGGGCAGGTAGTCTGGTATTCCCATCTCTTTCAGAATTTTCCACAGTTTCTTGTGATCCACACAGTCAAAGGCTTTGGCATAGTCAATAAAGAAGAAAGAGATGTTTTTCTGGAACTCTCTTGCTTTTTCCATGATCCAGCAGATGTTGGCAATTTGATCTCTGGTTCCTCTGCCTTTTCTAAAACCAGCTTGAACATCAGGGAGTTCACGGTTCACGTATTGCTGAAGCCTGGCTTGGAGAATTTTGAGCATTACTTTACTAGCATGTGAGATGAGTGCAGTTGTGTGGTAGTTTGAGCATTCTTTGGCATTGCCTTTCTTTGGGATTGGAATGAAAACTGACCTTTTCCAGTCCTGTGGCCACTGCTGAGTTTTCCAAATTTGCTGGCCTATTGAGTGCAGCACTTTCACAACATCATCTTTCAGGATTTGAAATAGCTCAACTGGAATGCCATCACCTCCACTAGCTTTGTTTGTAGTGATGCTTTCTAAGGCCCACTTGACTTCACATTCCAAGATGTCTGGCTCTAGGTGAGTGATCACATCATCATGATTATCTGGGTCATGAAGATCTTTTTTTGTACAGTTCTTTGGTATATTCTTGTCACCTCTTCTTTATATCTTCTGCTTCTGTTAGGTCCATACCATTTCTGTCCTTTATTGAGCCCATCTTTGCATGAAATATTCCCTTGGTATCTCTAATTTTCTTGAAGAGATCTCTAGTCTTTCCCATTCTGTTCTTTTCCTCTATTTCTTTGCATTGATCACTGAAGAAGGCTTTCTTATCTCTTCTTGCTATTCTTTGGAACTCTGCATTCAGATGTTTATATCTTTCCTTTTCTCCTTTGCTTTTTGCCTCTCTTCTTTTCACAGCTATTTGTAAGGCCTCCTCATTCCATAGTTCATCAGGCACTCTATCTATCAGATCTAGGCCCTTAAATCTATTTCTCAGTTCCACTGTATAATCATAAGGGATTTGATTGAGGTCATACCTGAATGGTCTAGCAGTTTTCCCTACTTTCTTCAATTTGAGTCTGAATTTGGCTATAAGGAGTTCATGATCTGAACCACAGTCAGCTCCTGGTCTTGTTTTTGTTGACTGTATAGAGCTTCTCCATCTTTGGCTGCAAAGAATATAATCAATCTGATTTCGGTGTTGACCATCTGGTAATGTCCATGTGTAGAGTCTTTTCCTGTGTTGTTGGAAGAGGGTGTTTGCTATGACCAGTGCATTTTTTTGGCAAAACCCTATTAGTCTTTGCCCTGTTTCATTCCGCATTCCAAGGCCAGATTTGCCTGTTACTCCAGGTGTTTCTTGACTTCCTACTTTTGCATTCTAGTCCCCTATAATGAAAAGGATATCTTTTTTGGGTGTTAGTTCTAAAAGGTCTTGTAGGTCTTCATAGAACCGTTCAACTTCAGCTTCTTCAGCATTACTGGTTGGGGCATAGACTTGGATAACTGTGATAATGAATGGTTTGCCTTGGAGATGAACAGAGATCATTCTGTCGTTTTTGAGATTGCATCCAAGTACTGAATTTCAGACTCTTTTGTTGACCATGATGGCTACCCCATTTCTTCTGGGGGATTCCTGCCTGCAGTAGTAGATATAATGGTCATCTGAGTAAATTCACCCATTCCAGTCCATTTTAGTTCACTGATTCCTAGAATGTCAACGTTCACCCTTGCCATCTCTTGTTTGACCACTTCTAATTTGCCTTGATTCATGGACCTGACATTCTAGGTTCCTATGCAATATTGCTCTTTACAGTATCAGATCTTGCTTCTATCACCAGTCACATCCACAGCTGGGTATTGTTTTTGCTTTGGCTCCATCCCTTCATTCTTTCTGGAGTTATTTCTCCACTGATCTCCAGTTGCATATTGGGCCCCTAATGACCTGGGGAGTTTCTCTTTAGGTATCCTATCATTTTGCCTTTTCATACTGTTCATGGGGTTCTCAAGGCAAGAATACTGAAGTGGCTTGCCATTCCCTTCTCCAGTGGACCAGGCTCTGTCAGGCCTCTCCACCATGACCCGCCCGTCTTGGGTTGCCCCACAAGCATGGCTTAGTTTCATTGAGTTAGACAAGGCTGTGGTCCTGGTGTGATGTGATTGACTAGATTCCTGTGAGTATGGTTTCAGTGTGTCTGCCTTCTGATGCCCTCTTGCAACACCTACCATCTTACTTGGGTTTCTTTTACCTTGGGCGTGGGGTATCTCTTCATGGCTGCTCCAGCAAAGCACAGCCGCTGCTCCTTACCTTGGATGACGGGTATCTCCTTACTGCTGCCATTCCTGACCTTCAACGTGGGATACCTCCTCTAGGCCCTCCTGCACCTGCGCAGCCATCGGATGCTCCTCGGGATGCTCCTCCCTGCCGCCGGCCCTGGTCTCGGGGCGTGGGTGGCTCCTCCCAGCTGCCGCCCCTGGCCTCAGGCTCTGGGTGGCTCCTCAGGGTCACCGCCCCTAGTCTTGGGCGCGGGGTGTCTCCTCCCAGCCACCCCTGACCTCGGACGTGGGGTAGCTCCTCCTGACCGCCCCTGACCTTGGACAGAGTAGCTCCTCTCGGCCGTTCCTGCGCTGTCGCAGCCTGGCACTCTAGGCTGCTGCCCCTGAGCTCGGAAGTGGGGTAGCTCCTCTCACCCAGGCTTAGTGCCCCTGCTCTCGCAGCCACCTGCGCTTAGTGCAAAATACTCAATAGGAAAACTGTTATCTTTTCAATAAGTAGTACTGGGAAACTAGATAATTATATGCAGGAGAATAAAATTCGGTACCTTATATTACACTACTTCCCTCAGAGTTCAGATGGTAAAGATCTGTTTTCAATGCAAGAGACCCAGGTTCAATTCTGGGGTCAGGAAGAGCCCCTGGAGAAGGAAATGGCAACCCACTCCAGTATTCTTTCCTGGAGAATCCAATCGACAGAGGAGCCTGGCTGGCTACAGTCCATGGTGTCGCAAGAGACAGACACAACTTAGTGACTAAACCACCACATTGTGTTACTTACACAATTTGACTAGAAATGGACTAAAAACTTAAACATAAGAGGACCTGAAACCATTAAACTCCTATTATAAAACAGGAAGGAAAGATTCTTGATAAGGATATTGGCACCAAATTTTGGGATATGACACCAACAATACAAGGAACCAATGCAAACCAAAAGGTGGAGCTATATCAAGCTCAAAAGCTTCTACACAGCAATAAAAATGATTTACAAAATGGAAGGCAATGTACAAAATTGGAGAATATTTTGAAAATTACACATCTGATAAGAGACTAATATACAAAAGATATAAGTAACCCATATTACTCAATAGCAAAACATATTTTAAATGAATGTAGTTACTGAATACATATTTGCCCAAAGAAGACATATATATGGCCAACAGGTACTTGAAAAGGGGCTTGACACTACTAAGCATCAAGAAATGCAAATCAAAATCCCACCTCACACCTATTAGAATTGTTATGTTGTTCAGTCACTAAGTTGTGTCTGACACTGTGACCCCACTGACTACAGCATGATAAGCTCCTCCATTCTCCACCATCTCCTAGAGTTTGCTCAAATACATGCCCATTGAGGTGGCGATGCTATCTAACCATCTCATCCTCTGTCACCCCCTTCTCCTTTTCCCTTCAAATGCTCCAGCATTAGGTTTTTTTGCAGTGAGTCAGTTCTTCACATGAGGTGGCCAAAGTATTGGAGTTTCAGCTTCAGCATTAGTCCTTTCATGAATATTCAGAGTTGATTTCCTTCAGGATTGATTGATTTGATCTCCTTGCTCTCCAAGGGACTGTCAAGAGTCTTCTCAAGCATCACAATCATAAAGCATCAAATCTTTGGTGCTCAGCCTTCTTTATGGTTCAGTGGTAAAGAAACCACATGCCGATGCAGTTGCTACCGGAGATGCAGGTTCGATTCCTGAGTGAGGAGATCCCCTGGAATTGTTCAGTCACTCAGTTGTGTCTGACTCTTTGTGACACCATGGACTGAAGCATGCCAGGATTTCCTGCCCATCACCACCTCCCAAGCTTGTTCAAATTCATGTCCGTTAAGACAGTGATGCCATCTAAGCATCTATTCCTCTTTGTCCCCTTCTCCTCCTGCCTTCAATCTTTCCCATAATCAGGGTCTTTTCTAATAAGTCAGCACTTCACATCAGGTGGCCAAAATATTGGTACTTCAGCTTCAGCATCAGTCCTTCCAGTGAATATTCAGGGTTGGTTTCTTTTAGGATAGACTGGTTTGATCTTGCAGTCCAAGGCATTCCCAAAAGCCTTATCCAACACAACACTTCAAAAGCATCAATTTTCTGACACTCAGCTTACTTTATGGTCCAACTCTCACATCCATACCTGACTGCTGCAAAAACTATAGTTTGACTATATAGACCTTTGTCAGCAGAGTAATTTCTATGTTTTTTAATATGCTCTCTAGGTACTGTGTGGATCACAATAAACTGTGGAAAATTCAGAAAGAGATAAGAATACCAGACCACCTGACATGCCTCTTGAGAAACCTATATGCAGGTCACGAAGCAACAGTTAAAACTGGACATGGAACAACAGACTGGTTCCAAATAGGAAAAGGAGTACGTCAAGGCTGTATATTGTCACCCTGCTTATTTAACTTATATGCAGAGTACATCATAAGAAATGCTGGGCTGCAGGAAGCACAAGCTGGAATCAAGATTGCTGGGAGAAATATCAATAACCTCAGATATGCAGATGACACCACCCTTATGGCAGAAAGTGAAGAAGAACTAAAGAGCCTCTTGATGAAAGTGAAAGAGGAGAGTGAAAAAGTTGGCTTAAAGCTCAACATTCAGAAAACGAAGATCGTGGGATCTGGTCCCATCACTTCATGGGAAATAGATGGGGAAAAAGTGGAAACAGTGTCAGATTTTATTTTTCTGGGCTCCAAAATCACTGCAGATGGTGATTGCAGCCATGAAATTAAGAGACACTTACTCATTGGAAAGAGAGTTATGACCAACCTAGACAGCATATTAAAAAGCAGAGACATTACTTGTCGACAAAGGTCCGTCTAGTCAACGCTATGGTTTTTCCAGTGGTCATGTATGGCTATGAGAGTTGGACTATTAATAAAGCTGAGAACCAAAGAATTGATGCTTTTGAACTGTGGTGTTGGAGAAGACTCTTGAGAGTCCTTGGACAGCAAGGAGATCCAACCAGCCCATCCTAAAGGAGATCAGTCCTGGGTGTTCATTGGAAGGACTGATGTTGAAGCTGAAACTCCAATACTTTGGCCACCTGATGCAAAGAGCTGACTCATTTGAAAAGACCCTGATGCTGGGAAAGATTCAGGGCAGGAGGAGAAGGGGATGACAGAAGATGAGATGGTTGGATGGCATCACTGACTCGATGGACATGGGTTTGGGTGAACTCCGGGAGTTGGTGATGGACAGGGAGGCCTGGCATGCTGCGGTTCATTGGGTCGCAAAGAGTCGGACACGACTGAGCGACTGAACTAACTGACTGAGGTTTGTTATAGATTTTCTTCCAAGGAGCAAGAGTCTTTTAATTTCATGGCTGCAGTCACCACCCACAGTGATTTTGCAGCCCAAGAAAATAAAGTCTGTCATTTTTTCTCCATCTATTTGCCATGAAGTGATGGGACTAGATGGCATAAGCTTCATTTTTAAATGTTTAGCTTTAAGCCAACTTTTTCAGTCTCCTCTTTCACCTTCATCAAGAGACTGTTTCCTCTTTGCTTTCTGCCATTTGAGTGGTGTCATCTGCATATCTGAGGTTATTGATATTTCTCCAGGCAATCTTGATCCCAGCTTGTGCTTCATCCAGCCCAGTATTTTGCATGATGTACTATGCATGCAAGTTAAATTACATGCATCCTTGAAGTACTCTTTTCCCAATTTGGAACCATTCCATTGTTCCATGTCCAATTCTCATTGTTGCTTTTTGACCTGCATACAGGTTTTGCAGGAGGTAGGTAGGCAGTCTGGTACTCCCATCTCTTGGAGAATTTTCCATAGTTTGTTGTGATCCACACAGTCAAAGGCTTTAGTGTAGTCAATGAGCAGAAGTAGATTTTTTTCTGGAATTCTTTTGTTTTTTCTAGCATCCAATGGATGCTGGCAATTTCATCTCTCATTCTCTGCCTTTTTTTAAAAATTCAGCTTGAACATCTGGAAATTCTCAATTCATGTACTGTTGAACCCAATCTTGGAGAACTTTGAGCATTACTTTGCTAGTGTGTGAAATGATTGCAATTGTACAGTAGTTTGAACATTCTTTGGCACTGCCTTTCTTTGGGATTAGAATGAAAACTGGCCTTTTGAAGTTCTATGGGCACTGCTGAGTTTTCCAAATTTGCTGGCATGTTGAGTGCAGCACTTTCACAGCATCATCTTTTAGATTTTGAAGTAACTCAATGGGAATTGCATCATCTCCACTAGCTTTGTTCATAGTGATGCTTCCTAAGGCCCACTTGACTTCACATTCCAGAATGTCTGGCTCTAGGTGAGTGATCACATCATGGGAATGGAAATCCCATTTCAGTAAATGGGGATCCATTTCAGCATTCTTGCTTGGAAAATCTTCCCCTGGTTTAGGAAATGGCAACCCACTCTAGAATTGCTTGGAAAATCCCATGTACAGAGGAGCCTGGACGGCTTTAGTTTGTGGAGTCCCAAAGACTGGGACACACCGAGCATGCATCATGAAATAGCATTCAAACATGACTACTGGAGAACCATATGTTTGACTATATGGACCATTGTCAGCAAAGTGATATCCATGCTTTTTAACATGCTGTATAGGTTTATCATAGTTTTCCTTGCAAGGAGCAAGTATCTTTTAATTTCATGGCAGCAGTCACCATCTTCAGTGATTTTGGACCCCAAGAAAAATCTATCACTGCTTCCAAGTTTTCCCCTTCTATTTGCCTTGGAGTGATGGGACAAGATGCCATGGTCTTAAGTTTTTTGAATGTTGAGTATCAAGCCAGCTTGGAACTTTCAGAATGGCCATCATTAAAAGACATGGTCTAAGAGATGAAGATGTAGTAAAAGAAAAATTGAACTGCACTCCAGATGACAATGTAAATTGCTGTAGCAACTATGGAAAACAGTATGGAAGTTTTGCAAAAGATCAAAAATAGAGATATAGGTATATATCTCTAGGTATATATCTAAAGATTAAAACAGAATATGGAAGAGATAGCTTTAGTTCAGTTCAGTTCAGTTCAGTCTCTCAGTCCTGTGTGATTCTTTGCAACCTCATGGATTGAAGCATGCCAGGCCTACCTGTCCATTGCCAACTCCCAGTGTTTACTCAAACTCATGTCCATAGAGTTGGTGATGACATCCAGCTGTCTCATCCTCTGTCATCCCCTTCTCCTCCTGCCTTTAATCTTTCCCAGCATCAGGGTCTTTTCAAATGCATCAGCTCTTCATATCAGGTGGCCAAAGTATTGGAGTTTCAGCATCAAAATCCATCCTTTCAGTGAATATTCAGGACTGATTTCCTTTAGGATGGACTGGTTGAATCTCATTGCAGTCCAAGAGACTCGCAAGAGACTCCTCCCACACCACAGTTCAAAAGCATCAATTCTTCAGCACTCAGCTTTCTCTCACATCCATACATGACTACTGGAAAAACCATGTCTTTGATTAGATGGACCTTAGTCGGCAAAGTAATGTCTCTGCTTTTTAATATGCTGTCTAGTTTGGTCATAACTTTTCTTCCAAGGAGTAAGTGTTTTTTTAAATTTTGTGGCTGTATTCACCATCTGCAGTGATTTTGGATCCCCCAAAAATAAAGTCTGACACTGTTTCCACTGTTTCCCCATCTATTTCCCATGAAGTGATGGGACTGGATGCCATGATCTTTGTTTTCTGAATGTTGAGTTTTAAGCCAACTTTTTCACTCTCCTCTTCACTTTCATCAAGAGGCTCTTTAGTTCTTCTTTGCTTTCTGCCATAAGAGTGGTGTCATCTGCATATCTCAAGTTATTGCTATTTCTCCCAATCTTGATTCCAGCTTGTGCTTCCTTCAGCCCAGCATTTCTCATGATGTACTCTGCCTATAAGTTAAATAAGGGTGACAATATACAGACTTCACATACTCTTTTTCCAATTTGGAAACAGTTATTGTGCCATGTCCAGTTCTAACTGTTACTTCCTGATCTGCATACAGATTTCTCAGGAGGTGTTTTGGTATTACCATCTCTTTAACAATTTTCTAGAATTTGTTGTGGTCCACAGTCAAAGGCTTTGGCATAGTCAATAAAGCAGAAGAAATGATTTTCTGGAACTCTCTTGTTTTTTCAATGATCTGACGGATGTTGACAATTTGATAGCTTCACCCTAGTTCTAGTTGCTGTATTATTCACAAAAATCAAGGTGTGAATTAAACCTTAGTGTCTTTCAATGAATGAATAGATAAAAAAAAAATGTGGTGTATGTAGTGAAAGAATATTACTTAGCAAAGAACACAAAGGAAATACTTCCATATTTGAAAAAATGGTATTGTCCTAGGTGAAGTAAGTCAGTGAATGACAAATATTATTTAGAATCACTTACACATGCAGAAGCAGACGATATTAAGAAGAGATGGGCAAGAATACACAGAAGAACTGTACAAAAAAGATCTTCACGACCTGGATAATCACGATGGTGTGATCACTCATCTAGAGCCAGACATCCCGGAATGTGAAGTCAAGTGGGCCTTAGAAAGCATCACTACGAACAAAGCTAGTGGAGGTGATGGAATTCCAGTTGAACTCTTTCAAATCCTGAAAGATGATGCTGTGAAAGTGCTGCACTCAATATGCCAACACATTTGGAAAGCTCAGCAGTGGCCACGGGACTGGAAAAGGTCAGTTTTCATTCCAATTCCAAAGAAAGGCAATGCCAAAGAATGCTCAAAGTACCACACAATTGCACTCATATCACATGCTAGTAAAGTAATGCTCAAAATTCTCCAAGCCAGGCTTCAGCAATACGTGAACCGTGAACTCCCTGATGTTCAAGCTGGTTTTAGAAAAGGCAGAGGAACCAGAGATCAAATTGCCAACATCCGCTGGATCATGGGAAAAACAAGAGGATTCCAGAAAAACATCTATTTCTGCTTTATTGACTATGCCAAAGCCTTTGACAGTGTGGATCACAATAAACTGTGGAAAAATCTGAAAGAGATGGGAATACCAGACCACCTAACCTGCCTCTTGAGAAATCTGTATGCAGGTCAAGAAGCAACAGTTAGACCTGGACATGGAATAACAGACTGGTTCCAAATAGGAAAAGGAGTACGTCAAGGCTGTATATTGTCACCCTGCTTATTTAACTTCTATGCAGAGTACATCATGAGAAACGCTGGACTGGAAGAAACACAAGCTGGAATCAAGATTGCCAGGAGAAATATCAATAACCTCATTTATGCAGATGACACAACCCTTATGGCAGAAAGTGAAGAGGAGCTAAAAAGCCTCTTGATGAAAGTTAAAGAGGAGAATGAAAATGTTGGCTTAAACTCAACATTCAGGAAACGAAGATCATGGCATCCGGTCCCATCACTTCATGGGAAATAGATGGGGAAACAGTGAAAATAGTGTCAGATATTATTTTTTCTGGGCTCCAAAATCACTGCAAATGGTGATTGCCACCATGAAATTAAAAGATATTTACTCCTTGGAAGGAAAGTTATGAGCAACCTAGATAGTATATTCAAAAGCAGAAATATTACTTTGCCGACTAAGGTCCATCTAGTCAAGGCTATGGTTTTTCCAGTAGTCATGTATGGATGTGAGAGTTGGACTGTCAAGAAGGCAGAGCACCAAAGAATTGACGCTTTTGACCTGTGGTGTTGGAGAAGACTCTTGAGAGTCCCTTGGACTGCAAGGAGATCCAACCAGTCCATTCTGAACATCAGCCCTGGTATGTCTTTGGAATGAATGATGCTGAAGCTCAAACTCCAATACTTTGGCCACTTCATGTGAAGAGTTGACTCACTGAAAAGACTCTGATGCTGGGAGGGATTGCGGGCAGGAGGAGAAGGGGACGACAGAGGATGAGATGGCTGGATGGCATCACTGACTCGATGGACGTGAGTCTGAGTGAACTCCGGGAGTTTGTGATGGACAGGGACGTCTGGCGTGCCGCGATTCATGGGGTCGCAAAGAGTTGGAAAGGACTGAGGGACTGAACTGAAGTGAACTGATACTTGCAGCCTAATAATTGAAACTCATAGAAGTAGAGAGTAGACTGGTGTTTTCCAGGGTCTAGGAGTTAGAAGAATGGAGAGACAAGCTTTGAGTAATAGGGAACAAAGTTTGAGTAATAAAATAAATAAATCCTGGGGAACTTTGTACTAACTTTGTTAGCTAACTAACAGTAGTTAGCTGTGATCACAGACAAATAAATTCTCCATAATTGAAGAGTACATTTATTATGTAACTGTATTTCATATAAATAAAACATATTCTTTGGGAAAAAAACTATATTAAAATTAAAATCTTTGCTAGAGTTGTAAATGTTTCTATATATCAAATAAATTCTTACTAGAAATTTTGTGTAAGTCTATAAACATGCATTAACATTCGAGATTAAAATTATTTTTGAAACATTTAAAATTTTAAAATATTGAATGACTATGAAGTCATGAATATGAAGAATGACTATGAATCACTTGAAGGTACTTATCAGTGTGTCTCTTGTTTGTTTAACTTATTTTTAATTGGGATATAACTAATTTAAAATGTTGCATTTGTTTCTACCATGCAACAATGTGTTGTTGTTGTTAAGTCGCTCAGTCATGTTCAGCTATTTGCAATCTCATGGGCTGCAGCACGCTAGGCTTCCCCATTCTAAACTATCTCCAGGCCTTTGGTCTCATGTTCATTGAATCAGTGACACCCTCCAACTCTCTCATCCACTGTCGCCATCTTCTCCTGCATACAATCTTTCTCAGAATCTGAGTCTTTTCAGATGATTTCGTTCCTCCATCAAGTGGCCAAAATTCTGGAGCTTCAGCTTCAACATCATTACTTCTAATGAATATTCTGGGTTGATTTCTTTAGGATTGACTGGTTTGATTTCCTTGGAGTTCAAGGGACTCTCAAGAGTTCTCTCCAACACCACAGATGAAAAACATCATTTTTTTCAGCACTCAGCCTTCTTTATGGTCTGCCTCTCACATCTGTATGATTACTGGAAAAATGTTAGCTTTGACTAGTTGGACCTTTGTCGGCAAAGTGATGTCTCTGATTTTTAATGTGCTACCCAAATCTGTCATAGATTTTCTTCCAAGGAGAAATTGTTTTAATTTCATAGCTGCAGTCATATCCACAGTGATTTTGGAGCCCCCCCAAATAAAGTCTGTCACTGTTTCCATTGTTTCCCCATCTATTTGCCATGGTCCTTCTAGTGAAAGCTATGGTTCTTCCAATAGTCAAGTATGGATGGAAGAGTTGAACCATAAAGAGAGCTGAACACTGAAGAGTTGATGCTTTGAACTGTGGAGTTGGAAAAGACTTATGAAAGTCACTTAGACTGCAAAGAGATCCAACCAGTCAATCCTAAAGGAAATCAGTCCTGAATTTTCATTGAAAGGACTGATGCTGAAGCTGAAGCTCTGATACTTTGGCCACCTTTTCCTAAGAACTGACTCATTAGAAAAGACCCTGTTGCTGGGCAAGATTGAAGGCAGGAAAATGCTGCAGCCAGCCCAGCAGATAGGACTCAAAAGTGGTTGACACACAGTTTGGGAAAAAGAAACTAGAGACAGAATTAAAGTTTTAAAGATGGAAATGGAAAACTCAAGACCTCCTGAATCAAGACTCTGTTCTTCAGAGTCACATCACTTTTATTTAGTGTCTTGGCATGCAGAAAGTATCTGTTGTGTCACAATAAAATCAACCTCCTGTGTCCCTGATCACATCTCTCATTTTACTGATTACTTTGAACTATCTTTGTTATGTTCTTGTACAAGGAATATCCCCAGCTAGAGGTCATAGACCCGAATATGCCTTGGGAAAACATCTTGGTGTGTGCACAAGCAGCGTTCTGAACTTTCACTGACCAGCATTTCAGGTCCACATGTTCTTCCTTAGTTTAGCAGGCCATGACAACACCAACTAATAACTTGGTGTACTTTTGTTTCGATTATACGGTATTGCTATATTTTGCTTTTATTCTTTTCCTATGGTGTGTTTTTTAGGGCTTAGCCAGAGCAACAGGCAGCTGATTATTAACCCCTGCAAGAGGAGAAGGGGAAGACAGAGGATGAGATGGTTGGATGACTTCACAGACACGATGGACATGAGTTTGAGCAAGTTCTGGGAGATGATGTTGGACAGGGAAGCGTGGCATGTTGCAGTCCATGGGGTTGCAGAGTTGTACACAACTGAGTGACTGGACTGAACGGATGAGACTGGATGCCATGATCTTCGCTTGTTGAATGTTGAGTTGGAAGCTAGCTATCTCACTCTGCTCCTTCATCTTCATCAAGAGGCTTTTTAGATCCTCTTTGCTTTCTGCCATAAGATTAGTGTCATCTGCATACCTGAGGTTATTGATATTTCTCCTAGCACTCTTGATTCCACCTTGAGCTTCATCCAGCCTGGCATTTCTCATGATGTACTCTGCATACAAGTTAAATAAGCAGGGTTACAATATATAGGCTTGACATATTCCTTTCCCAATTTAAAACCAGTGTGTTGTTCCATGTCTGGTTCTAACTGTTGCTTCCTGACCCACATACAGGACCTTTTCTAATCTTGTGACCACTGGTTAGTTTTCCAAGTTTGCTGGCATATTAAGTGCAGAACTTTAATAGTATCATGTTTTGTGCTGTGCTTAGTAGCTCAATCTTGTCTGACTCTTTGTGACTCCAGTGACTATAGCATGCCAGACTCTTTGGGATTAGAAATAGCTCAGCTGAAATTTCATCACCTCCACTAGCTCTGTTCATAGTGGTGCTTCCTAACACCCATTTGACTTTGCACTCCAGGATTTCTGGCTGTAGTTGAATGCTCACACCATCATGGTTATCTGGTTCATTAAGATCTTTTTTGTATAATTCTTCTGTGTATTCTTGCCACCTCCTCTTAATACCTTCTGCTTCTGTTAGGTCCATACAGTTTCTGCCTTTACTTTGCCCATATTTACATGTGGACTGCAAGGAGATCCAACCAGTCCATTCTAAAGGATATCAGCCCTGGGTGTGCTTTGGAAGGAATGATGCTAAAGCTGAAACTCCAGTACTTTGGCCACCTCATGCGAAGAGTTGACTCATTGGAAAAGACTCTGATGCTGGGAGGGATTGGGGGCAGGAGGGAAAGGGGACAACAGAGGATGAGATGGCTGGATGGCATCACCGACTCAATGGACGTGAGTCTGAGTGAACTCCAGGAGTTGATGATGGACAGTGAGGCCTGGCGTGCTGCGATTCATGGGGTCGCAAAGAGTTGGACAAGACTGAGCAACTGAACTGAACTGAACATGTAATATTTCCTTGGTATGTCTAATTTTCTTGAAGAGATCTCTAGGCTTTCCCATTCTATTGTTTTCCTCTATCTTTGAATTGATCACTTAGGAAAGTATCTTATCTCTCTTTGCTATTCTTTGGAATTCTGCATTCAGATGGATATATCTTTCCTTTTCTCCATTGCCTTTCACTTCTCTTCTTTTCTCAGCTATTTGTAAGACCTCCTCAGACTACCATTTTGCCTGTTTGCCTTTCTTTTTCCTGGGGATTGGTTTGATCATGGCCTCCTGTACAATGTTATGGATTTCCATCAATAGTTCTTCAGGCACTCTGTGTACCAGATCTAATCCCTTGAATCTATTTGTCACTTCCTCTGTATAATCATAAGGGATTTGATTTAGGTCATACCTCAATGGTCTAGTGGTTTTCCCTATTTTCTTCAATTTAAGTCTGAATTTGGCAATAGGGAATTCATGATCTGAGCCACAGTCACCTCCTGGTTTTGTTTTTTGCTTACTGCATATAGCTTCTCCATCTTTGGCTGCAAAGAATATAATCAATCTGATTTCAGTATTGACCATATGATGATGTTCATGTGTAGAGGTGTCTCTTGCGTTGTTTGAAGAGGGTGTTTGCTATGACCAGTGTGCATTGTCTTGGCAAAACTCTGTTAGTCTTTGCCCTGCTTTGTTTTGTACTCCAAGGACAATCTTGCCTGTTACTCCAGGTATCTCTTACATTCCTATTTTTGGATTTCAGTCCATTATAATGAAAAGGACATCTTTTTTTTGGTGTTAGTTCTAGAAGGTCTTGTAGGTCTTCAAATTCAGCTTCCTTGTCATTATTGGTTGGGGCATATACTTGAATTACTATGGTTTTGAATGGTTTGGCTTTGAAACCACAGGATCTTTCTGTCATTTTTGAGATTACACCCAAGTTTTGCATTTTGGACTCTTTTTGACTATGAGGGCTATTGTATTTCGCTAAGTGCTGCTATCCCACAGTAGTAGATGTAATGGTCAGCTAAATTAAATTCACCTGTTGTGGTCCAGTTTAGTCAACTGATTCCTAAAATTTCAGTGTTCACACTTGTCATCTCCCATTCAATCTCTTCCAATTTACCTTGATTCGTAGGCTTAACATTCCAGGTTCCTATGCAATATTGTTCTTTACAGCATTGGACTTTACTTTCACCACCAGTTCAGGTCAGTTCAGTTGCTCAGTCATGCCCAATTCTTTGCAACCCATGAACTGCAGCACGCCAGGCCTCCCTTTCCATCACCAACTCCCAGAGTCCTCTCAAACCCATGTCCATTAAGACGGTGAGACCATCCAACCATCTCATCCTCTGTTGTCCCCTTCTCTTCCTGCCTTCAATCTTTCCCAGCATCAGGGTCTTTTCTAATGAGTCAGCTCTTCACATCAGGTGGTCCAAATATTGGAGTTTCAGCTTCAACATCAGTCCTTCCAATGAACACCCAGGACTGATCTCTTTTAGGATGGACTGGTTGGATCTCCTTGCAGTCCAAGAGACTCTCAAGAGTCTTCAACACCACATTTCAGAAGCATCAATTCTTCGGCACTCAGCTTTCTTCACAGTCCAACTCTCACATCCATACATGACCAAGGAAAAACCATAGCCTTGACTAGACAGACCTTTTTTGACAAAGTAATGTCTCTGCTTTTTAATATGCTCTCTAGATTGGTCATAGCTTTCCTTCTAGGGAGTAAGCGTCTTTTAATTTAATGGCTGCAATCACTATCTGCAGTGATTTTGGAGCCCAGAAAAATAAAGTCAGCCACTGTTTCCACCTTTTCCTTATCTATTTGTCATGAAGTGATGGGACTGGATGCTATGATCTTTGTTTTCTGAATGTTGAGCTTTAAGCCATCTTTTTCACTCTCCTCTTTCAACTTCATCAAGAGGTTCTTTAGTTCTTCTTCACTTTCTGCCATAAGGGTGGTGTCATCTGCATATCTGAGGTTATTGACATTTCTCCCGGCAGTCTTGATTCCAGTTTGAGCTTCCTCCAGCCCAGCATTTTTCATGATGTACTCGGCATATAAGTTAAATAAGTAGGGTGACAATATACAGCCTTGACATACTCCCTTTTACCACCAGAGTCATCCACAAATAGCTGTCATTTCCACTTTGGGTCAGCCTCTTCATTCCTTTTGGGGCTGTTTCTCTGTCTTCTCGAGTAGCATATTGGACACCTACTGACCTGTGGGGGATCATCTTTTGGTTTCATATTGTTTTGCCTTTTTGTACTGTTTATCAGTTTCTCAAGGCAGAATGCTGAAGTGGTTTGCCATTCCCTTCTTACGTATACGGTGAATCATGCTAAGTACATATATATTTGTAATCCTTCCCTCATGAGCCTGTCTCCAGCTTCCATCCCATCCCACCCCTCTGTGGTTTTGTGGCAATCTCTAAGGTGTCCAAGTCTTTTTGACCCCATCAACTGATGCCTGCTGGGCTCCTCTGTTAGTAGGATTTTCCAGTGCAGAATACTGGAGTGGTTTGCTATTTCTTCCTCCAGAGGATCTCCCTGACCCAGGGATCAAATGTGTGTCTCCTGCTTCTCCTGAGACCACTGTGCCACCTAGGAAGACCCAGAGCACCAGGCTGAGCTGCCTGTGGTATACAACAACTTCTAACTGGCTGTCTGCTTTACACATGATAGTGTATATATGTTAGGGCTACTCGCTCAATTCGTCCAACTGGGTACTACTCCTGTTGTGTCCACAAATCTGTTCTCTACATCTGTATTTCTATCCCTACCCTACAAATGGGGTTATCAGTACTATTTTTTCCTAGGTTACAATATTAATATATGATGTTTGTTTTTCTCCTTCTGACTTACTTTACTCTTTAAAACAAGCACCAGGTTCCATCAATGTCTCTTAAACATCACATCTTATTTTTTTGCTATATTATCAGTGCAATGTTATCAAAGCTTACAATGTATTTATCTTGTCCATGACCACAATTTCTAATATCATTTAACATTAATTTCATATTTATATGTACTTAATGATGCAGTATATGTTTTAATAGAGTATATCTATTTATTTTATTGACTTTTTCTCTAATAAATATTTTGTTTCTCCATCTGTCTTGGAACTTCTGTCACTATTATTTGTTTTCATGAGATGTATTCAGAGGTACTTATTCCTTATAATCCTGTGTTAGGAAAGGCCTGCCTGTTTTTTTAAATGAAAGGGCAGCAGGGCTTTGTTTATTTTTTATGTTGTATAGTTCTTTTCATCCAAACTTTTTACATACTTTCCCATGATTTTCTACAATATAATGTTCTGTATTCTCTATCAGTGATGATCGCACTTTGGTGTGGGTGAATAACTTGCCTCCTTCACAAACCCAAGGAAATCTTGCTTCTAAGTCAGCCATTCAAAGGATAGCAAGGAGATCAAACCTGTCAATCATAAGGGAGATCAACCCTGAATATTCACTGGAAGGACTGATGTTGAAGCTTAAGCTTCAGTATCAACCCAAATCCTGGTGGGGTCCTCTGCTCCTTGACAGAAGTTAGAAGGGTTTGTGTTCTATGTATCGCCATCCTTCCATCTCACCACTGCAGATGCAAACCTCTGCTATTGTTGTTGTTCAGTCGCCCAGTCGTGTCTACTCTGCAACCCCATGAACTGCAGCATGCCAGGGATCTCTGTTCCTCACCATCTCCCAGAGTTTGCCCAAGTTCATGTTCATTTTAAGTGTTGCCATCCAACTGTCTCATCCTCTGATGCCTTCTTCTCCTTCTGCCCTCAATCTTTCCCAGTATCATAGACTTTTCCAATGAGTTGTCTGTTCCCATCAGATGACCAAAATACTGGAGCTTCAGCTTCAACATCAGTCCTTCCAGTGAATATTCAAGGTTGATCTCCTTTATGATTGACTGGTTTTATCTCCTTGCTATCCAAGGGACTTTCAGGAGTCTTCTCTAGCACCACAGTTGAAGGCATCAGTTATCTGGCATTTTCCCTTCTTTATGGTCCAGCTCTCACAATGGTATGGAACCACTGGGAAGACCATAGCCTTGACTCTTCCGATCTTTGTTGGCAGAGTAATGTTTCTGCTTTTCAACACACAGCCTTCTTTAGCCTGAAGAAAAATGCCATTATCTGTTCAGTCTCAGGCCCTACTTCTTGCCCAGAGGGTCACCTGAAGCTTTTTTGCTTTCATCTGAAATGTCAGGACCATGAAGATCACAGACTGAAACCATTTCCTGTTACTACTGAAGTCTTGTTAACACTGATACTCCAGCCCAAACCTGGGGAAGAGTGAAGCAGTGGGGAAAGTGTTCCTTCTTCTCAGACCTTCCCCTCCATGCTGCTTCCTGTCACTATCATGTTCCCAATACCACCCTCAGCAAGTTAGATCAAAGTTCTGTATTCTTGAGCTACACATACTAATAATCATCCTATTTCTGTACTTTCAGAATGCTATTTTCAATTGGCAATTCTGTTCTCTCCCACTTCCAATAATTACTGAGACTATAAAGCATCCAACACTTTCAAACCGATGAACTATCACATCTAGAAATATCTCAAGAGGAAACAAGTTTTCATTTGCTTTTCATATTCTTGATGATATCATTTATGACACAACTTATCATATAATTAATTATGCAATATATTTTTAATAATATATAACTGTTTTAGGTGTATCATGTCCTTAACAAACTTTTCAAGTTGCTATTTATATATTCAATTTTAGCTATAAAGAGAATGCTATGAAGTTATCAAGAATTCATCATGATCAGCCTGTGAAACCCCTGGACCGAGCAGTCTTCTGGGTTGAGTTTGTCATGCACCACAAAGGAGCCAAGCACCTTCGACCAGCTTTCCATGACCTCACCTGGTTCCAGCACCACTCTTTGGATGTGATTGGCTTCCTGCTAGTTTGTGTGGCAACTGTTGTATTCCTGGTCACTAAATGTTGCCTGTTTTGTTTCTGGAAGTTTGGTAAGACAGCAAAGAAGAAAAAGAGAGAGTAGTCTCCTGCTTTTTTTTTTTTTTTTAAACAGTTGGGCTAGAAACCTTGACAGAGTCCATCTGAATAATCCAGCCACTGATTTGAAAAGATTTCTCCCCTGTTCTTCTGGGTTCTTTTCTATTCCTAAACTTATCATATCAAAGATCAAAGACTCACTCCAAAAATTTGCCACATGATTCAGAATTAAGGTTTAAAATAATCTATTCTTTAAAAGATACGACAAGTGAATAAACATATGGAAATTGTTACCATTAAAAACTTAATGCTTTCCTTTCTTTTAGTTCAACCAGTTGAGATGTTGTTTGAGGACTCAGGAACATAATGATTAATTCTATTTCCATACTGATCAAGTTGAATATTTCTTGAATATCTAACATAATTTAGGTTCAATATGCAATAATTATTTCATACTCTCTAGAAGAACTATACAAGGACTAATGTAGAACACACTTTAGCCAGAGCTTCTTTGTCAGTCAGGAAAATCAGAAGCCTGTTAGTATTTCTACTCTACTGTAAAGCACATTTTACACCACCAATTTTCTTCCATATCACACATTAGAGTTTCTCCTTCTTGGAATGCAAAACACTATTTTTTTTTTTGTCTTTCATTTGAAGACTATCCTTCTTTTGGATATTAATAATGATAGTACTTCATTTGTATTGTAATGCTTCTTGGCTGCAGAGAACTAGCTGCTTATTTCATGTTGGCATGGCTATTGGGATGATGGACCAAAGTAAATGACTTGAATTTAATACCTACACTTTTAAACTAACTTAAGTACAATAAGGCTGTATATCATCATCCTGCTTATTTAACTTATATGCAGAGTGCATCATGTGAAATGTTGGCCTGGTTGAATCACAAGCTGGAATCAAGATTGGTGCAGAAATATCAACTTCAGATACACAGATGATACCTCTCTAATGGCAGAAAGTAAAAAGGAATTAAAGCCTCTCTTAATGAAGGTGAAAAAGGAAAAGATTGGCATGAAACTCAGCTTTAAAAAAGGCGAAAATCATGGCATCTGGTCCATCACTTCACACAAATAGAAAGGGGAAAAGTGGGAACAGTATTTTTTTTTTTTTTTTGTCCTCCAAAATCATTGCTGGTGATGACTCTAGCCATGAAATTAAAAGACATTTGCTCCTTTAGAAGAAAAGCTATGACAAACCTAGACAGTGTATTAAAAAGCAGAGATATCACTTTGGTGACAAAGGTCTATGTAGTCAGAGTTATGTAGTCAGGTTTTCCACATAGGCATGCATATATGTGAGAGTTGGACCATAAAGAATTTCTAACAGTGAAGAATTGATGCTTTAGAATTGCAGTGCTGGAGAAGATTCTTGAGAGTCCCTTGAACTGCAAGGAGATAAAACCAGTCAATCCTAAAGGAAATCAACCCTGAATATTGACTGGAAGGACTGATGCTGCAGTTGAATCTCCAGTACTTTAGCCACCTGATAAGAAGAGCTGATTCATTGGAAAAGACCCTGACTATGGGAAAGATGGAGGGAAAAAGGAGAAGGGGGTGGCAGAGGATGAGATGGTTAAATAGCATCACTGACTCAATGGACATAAATTTGAGAAAACACTGTAAGATTTTGAGGGCTTCCTTGGTGGCTTAGTGGTAAAGAATCTGCCTGCCAATGTAGAAGACTTGTGTTTGATTCCTGCTTCAGGCAGATCCCCCAGAGGAAGAAATTGCAACCCACTCAAGTATTCTTGCCTGGGAAATCCCATGGACAGAGGAGCCTAGCAGGCTACAGTCCATGGGATTGCACAGAGTTAAACATGACTTAGCAACTAAACAACAACAACTGGGAAACAGTGAAGGACAGAAGAGATTGACGTGCTGCAGTCCATATGGTCACAAGAGTTGGACATGAACAACCACAAAAAAATTACTTAATTTTAATCCTTCATTAATTTTACTTACAATATAAATATGGCAAAGAAGAAGCAAATTGTTTAGAGTTTCTACTGCAGATACTTTGGACAGAAAATGCACTTCTAATAAATGCTGTTTTCTATGGGGATGATTTCTCCATCAGAAACTCAAGAGTTCATCCATTTCTTTCTTTTCCTTGGTCTCAGCATTTCTCCTGGTCTCATGAACTGTTCTGTGACCACTATTCTAAGCACAAGTACTGGTTTCTTATCAACTAGCATCAGCCTGAAACCTGCAGCAAATATGAAGACAGTTGAATTTAAAAAGTAAAGTTGTCACTAAAAACAGAATATTCTCTTTCTTTCCTTCTCTAATACTGTAGGTGAATATGGGGGGTTCTCTGGTCATGTCTTTGTTTTGAAATTCCACCAAATTCTCCATTTAAAAATACCTCTTCATTTCTTTTTGTTTGTTTGTTTGTTTTTGTTTTCTTTTTTATTTTATAATGCATTTTACAATATAATAATAAAAAGAATAGTGTGACTTTTTATTATAATAGTACATTTCTTCCAGTTTATTCCTCAAAAAGTAATATATCTATGTCTAATTGCTAAACCCCAAAACAGTATCTTTTCATCATCATCAATAACTTTGTTCTGCTTTTTGCCCCATTTAAAAAATTTGTTGCCATCTTCCACTGCAATCTTCCCTACCCCTAAAGCAATACTATTTTCAGTTATTTTTCCTATAGCATATTTTTTCCTTTTTAAAATATTTTTTTAAACACAAATCTATCTATTCAAATTGGAGGCTAATTGCCTTACAATATTGTATTGGCTTTGCCACACATCAACATGAATCTGCCACGGGTGTACACGTGTTCCCCATCCTGAACCCCCCGCCCACCTCCCTCCCCATACCATCCCTCTGGGTTATCCCAGTGCACCAGCCCCAAGCATAAAAACCTATCTTCAATATGCTTTCCAATAATTTGTTAACAAGGAAAAAAAAATTCATTCTAACTCAGATGATGTTATGTATTAACCAAGTTCAGTAATGGTTTACCACAGACTTTGACATCTAAAACTTAAGTAAAATAGACCTAAAATAACTAAGAAAAAATATGTCTACCAAATATAAAAATAGAGCAAATATAAAACTATCAGGATAAATAGAAATGATTTGGGCAATTATCTGTCTTTTTACAGGTATTAGAACAAAATAATCATAATTTATTATTAGCTGAGTAGTTAAATGTAAGGAAATATAAGAGCTAAAAATATGTTTTCTCAATTTTATAAAGCTTTGAATAATTAAATAATTACATTACTTTAAGGAATAGAGCTTAAAAATGCAAGCAAAGATGGAACTTGCTTAAAGACATTATGCATGCAATTAAAGCAATAATACACCATAATCCTAATTATCATAGGAAATATGATAATGAACTTTCTTATAATAGTCTTTATTTTTTTTTAATTAAAAGATAATTGTTTTACAGAATTTTGTTGTTTTCTGTCAAACCTCAACATGAATCAGGTTTAGGTATATATATATATCCCCTCCCTTTTGAAACTCTTTCTCATCTCCCTCCCCATTCCACACCACTAGGTTGATACAGAGGCCCTGCTTGAATTTCCTAAGCCATACAGCAAATTCCCTCTGGTTATCTATTTTACATATGGTAATGTAAGTTTCCATGTTACCCTTTCCATACATCTCACCCTCTCCTTCCCTCTCCTCATGTCCATAAGTCTATTCTCTATGTCTGTTTCTCCATTGCTGCCCTGCAAACAAATTCTTCAGTACTATTTTTCTAGATTCCATATATATGTGTGTGTGTTAGAATATGATATTTATCTTTCTCTTTCTGACTTACTTCACTCTGAAGAACAGGCTCTAGGTTCATCCACTTCATAAGAACTGACTCAAATGTGATCCTTTTTATGGATGAGTAATATTCCATTGTGTATATGTACCACAGTTTATTTATCAACTTATCTGTTGATGGACATCTAGGTTGCTTCCATCTAGGTTGTAAATAGTGCTGCAATGAACAATGGGATACATGTGTCTTTTTCAATTTTGGTCTTCTCAAGATATAGGCCTAAGAGTGGATTTGCTAAATCATGTGGTGGTTTTATTCCTAGTTTTTAAAGGAATCTCCATACCGTCTTCCATAGTGGTTTTTCAATTTACATTCCCATCAACAGTGCAAAAGCATTCCCTTTTCTCCATACTCTCTTTAGGATTTATTGTTTGTACACTTTTTGATGATGGCCATTGAGATGGGAATACTAGATTACCTGGCCTGCCTCTTAAGAAACCTGTGTGAAGGTCAGGAGGCAACAGTTAGAACTGGATATGGAACAACAGACTGGTTCCAAATAGGAAAAAGAATATGTCAAGGCTTTATATTGTACCCCTGCTTATTTAACTTCTATGCAGAGTACATCATGAGAAATGCTGGGCTGGAAGAAGCACAAGTTGGAATCAAGATTGCCAGGAGAAATATCAATAACCTCAGATATCCAGATGACAGCATCCTTGTGGCAGAAAGTGAGAAAGAACTAAAAAGCTTCTTGTAGAAAGTTAAAGAGGAGAGTGAAAAAGTTGGCTTAGAAAACTAAGATCATGGTATCTGGCCCATCACTTCATGGGAAATAGATGGGGAAACAGTGGAAACAGTGTCAGACTTTATTTTTGGGGGGCTCCAAAATCACTGCAGATGGTGATTGCAACCATGAAATTAAAAGACACTTACTCCTTGGAAGGAAAGTTATGACCAACCTAGATAGCATATTCAAAAGCAGAGACATTACTTTGCCAATAAAGGTCCATCTGGTCAAGGCTCTGGGTTTTCCAGTGGTCAAGTATGGATGTGAGAGTTGGACTGTGAAGAAAGCTGAGTGCCAAAGAATTGATGCTTTTGAACTGTGATGTTGAAGAAGACTCTTGAGAGTCCCTTGGACTGCAAGGAGATCCAACCAGTCCATCCTAAAGGAGATCAGTCCTGGGTGTTCATTGGAAGGATTGATGCTAAAGCTGAAACTCCAATACTTTGGCCACCTCATGTGAAGAGCTGACTCTTTGGAAAAGACCCTGATGCTGGGAGGGATCAGAGGCAGGAAGAGAAGGGGACGATAGAGGATGAGATGGCTGCATGGCATCACTGACACAATGGACATGAGTTTGAGTAAACTCTGGGAGTTGGTGATGGACAAGGAGGCCTGGTGTGCTGCGATTCATGGGGTCACAAAGAGTCAGACACTAATGAGCGACTGAAATGAACTGAACTGAATTGAATTGAATACTGAGTGATGTGAAGCATCTTTTCATCTGTATGTTAGCCATCTGTATGTCTTATTTGGAGAAATGTCTCTTTAGGTCTTTTTCCCACTTTTTCATTGGGTTGTTTTTTTTTATTGAGTTGTATGAGCTGCTTGTATATTTTGGAAAGTAATCCTTTGTCAGTTGTTTCATTTTCTGTTATTTTCTTCCATTCTGAAGGTTGTCTTTTCACCTTGCTTGTAGTTTCCTTTGCGGTGCAAAAGCTTTTAAGTTTAATCGGGTCCGACTTGTTTACTTTTGTTTTTATTTCCATTACTCTGGGAGGTGGGTCATAGATGATCTTGCTTTGATTTATGTCATCGAGTGCTCTGCCTATGTTTTCCTCTTAGAGTTTTATAGTTTCTGGTCTTTAACCAATTTTGCTGTTTAACCAGTTTTGAGCTTATCTTTGTGTATGGTGTTAGAAAGTGTTCTAAATTCATTCTGTTACATGTAGCTGTGCAGTTTTCCCAGAACCATTTATTGAAAAAGTTGTTTTTGTCCCATTGTATTTTCTTGCCTCCTTTGTCAAGATAAGGTACCCATATGTGCATGGGTTTATTTCTGGGCTTTCTATCTTGTTCCATTGGTCTATATTTCTGTTTTGGTGCCTGCACCATGCTGTCTTGATGACTGTAGCTTTGCAGTATAATCTGAAGTCAGGAAGCTTGATTCCTCCAGCTCCATTCTTCTTTCTTAAGACTGCTTTGGCTATTTGGGGTCTTTTGTGGTTCCATATGAATTGTGAAAATTTTGTTCTTGTTCTGTGAAAAATGCCATTGGTGATTTGATAAAGATTGCATTGAAACTGTAGATTGTATTTGGTAGTATAGTGATTTTAATAATATTGATTCTTCCTGTCTAGGAACAAGGAATATCTCTCCATCTGTTTATATCATCTTTGATTTCTTTTATCAGTGTCTTAAAATTTTCTGTGTACAATTCTTTTTTCTCCTTGGGTAAGTTTATTCCTTGATATTTTATTCTTTTTGTTAAAATGGCAATTGGATTGATTTCTTAATTTCTCTTTCTGATTTCTCAGTGTTATTACATAAAGATGCAAGTTATTTCTGTGTATTGATTTTGTTTCTGCAACTTTGCTAAATTCACTGATTAGCTCTAGTAATTTTCTGATACTATTTTTAGGGTTTTCCATGTACAGTATCATGTCATCTGCAAACAGTGAGAGCTTTATTTTTATTTTTTTCTGATCTGGATTCCTTTTATTTATCTATTTTTTTCTACTCTGATTGCTATAGCTAGGACTTCCAGAATTATGTTGAATAATAATGATGAGAGTGGACACCCTTGTCTTGTTCCTGATCCTAGAGGGAATGTTTTCAGTTTTTCACCATTGAAAATAATCTTTGCTATAGGCTTATCATATATGGCCTTTACTATGTTGAGGTAGATTCCTCCTATGCCCATTTTTTAAAGGGTTTTCATTATAAATGGGTGCTGAATTTTGTCAAAGACTTTCTCTGCATCTATTGAGATATCATATGGCTTTTATCTCTCAATTTGTTAATATGATGTATCACATTGAATGATCTCTGTATATTGTAGAATAATATGATGTATCACATTGAATGATCTCTGTATATTGTAGAATCCTTGCATCCATGGAATAAACCCAACTTGATAATGGTGTATGAGCTTTTTTATGTGTTGCTGAATTCTATCTGCTAAAATTTTGTTGAGGATTTTTGCATCTATGTTCATCAGTGATATTGACCTATAGTTTTCTTTTTTTGTGTTGTCTTTGTTTGGTTTTGGTAGAAGGATGATGCCTCGTAGAATGAGTTTGTAAGTGTTCCTTCCTCTGCATTTTTTTGAAGGAGTTTTAGGAAGACAGGCATTATCTCTTCTCCAAATGTTTGGTAGAATTTTTCCATGAAGCCCTCTGGTCCTGGGCTTTTGTTTTGAGGAAATTTTTTTTTTTTTTTTTAATCACAGCTTCAGTTTCAGTGCTTGTAATGGGGTTGTTCATAATTTCTATTTCTTCCTGGTTCAGTCTTGGAAGATTGGATTGAACTTTTCTAAGACTGTCCATTTGTTCCAGGCTATCCACTTTGTTGCCATATAGTTGTTCATAATAGTCTCTTATAACCCTTTGTGTTTCTGCATTGTCTGTTGTAACCTCTCTTTTTTCATTTCTAATTTTGTTGATTTGATTCTTCTCTTTTTTTCTTGATGAGTCTGGCTAAAGGTTTGTCATTTTGTTTATCTTCTCAAAGAACCGGTTTTTAGTTTTATTAATCTTTACTATTGTTTCTTTCATGTTTTTTTTCACATATTTCTGCTGTGATTTTTATGATTTCTTCTTCTTTTTCCAGTTGTTTTAGGTGTGAAGCTAGATTGTTTATTTGATGTTTTCCTTGTTTCTTGAGGTACAGTTGTATTGCTATAAACTTCCCTCTTAGAACTGCTTTTGCTGCATCACATAGGTTTTGAGTTGTCATGTTTTCATTGTCATTTGTTTCTAGAATTTTTTTATTTCCCTTTTGATTTCTTCAGTAACGTGTTAGTTATTTAGAAATGTGTTGTTTAATTTCCATGTGTTTGTGTTTCTTACAGCTTTTTTCTTCTAATTGATACCTAGTCTCCTAGTGCTGTGGTCAGAGATGCTTTATATGATTTCAATTTTCTTAAATTTACTGAGGTTTGATTTGTGACCCAAGATGTAGTCTATCGTGGAGAATGTTCCACGTGCACTTGAGAAGGAGGTGTATTCTTCTGCATTTGGATGGAATGTCCTGAAGATATCAGTGAGATCCATCTCATCTAATGTATTATTTAAGACTTATGTTTCCTTATTAATTTTCTGTTTTGATGATCTGTCCTTTGGTGTGAATGGAGTGTTAAGGTCTCCTACTATTATTGTGTTACTTCAGATTCTCATTTTATGTCTGTTAGTGTTTGTCTTATTTATTGAGGTGCTCTTATGTTGGGTGCATAGATATTTACAGTTGTTATGTCTTCCTCTTGGATTGATCCATTGATCATTATGTAGTGTCTTTCCTTATCTCTTGTAGTATTCTTTATTTTAAGGTCTATTTAGTCTGATATGAGAATTGTTACTCCAACTTTCTTTTACTTCTTATTTGATGGAATATATTTTTCCATCCTCTTACTGTCAATTTATATGTGTCTTTAGGTCTGAAGTGGGTTTCTTGTAAATAGCATATATATGAGTCTTGTTTTTATATCCATTCAGAAAGTCTGTGTCTTCTGGTTTAAGGGTTTAATCCATTTACATTTAAAGCAATTATTGATATGCATATTCTTATTGCCATTTTCTTGTTTGGAGTTGATTTTGTAGATCTTTTTCTTCTCTTGTATTTCTTGACTATATAAGTCCCTTCAACATTTGTTGTAAAACTGGTTTGGTGGTATTGAATTCTCTTAACTTTTGCTTGTCTAAAAAGCTATTTATTTCTCCATCAATTTTGAATTCGATCCGTGCCAGGTATAGTAATCTTGGCTGTAGGTTCTTACCTTTCTGTACTTTAAATATATCCTGCCATTCCCTTTTGGCCTGCAAGAGTTTCTGCTGAAAGATCAACTGTTAAGCATATGGGATTTCCCTTGTATGTTACTTGTTGCTTTTCTCTTGCTGCTTTTAATAGTCTTTCTTTGTGTTTAGTCTTTGTTATTTTGATTAGCATGTGTCTTGGCATGTTTCTCCTTGGGTTTATCCTGTCTCGAACTTGATTGACTTTTTCCTTTTCCATTTGGGGAAATTGTCAACTATCATCTCTTCAAAAATTTTCTCACACCCTTTCTTTTTCTCTTTTTCTTCTGGGACCCCTATACTTTGAATGTTGGTGTATTTGATATTGTCCCTGAGGTCTCTGATATTATCCTCACTTCTTTTCATTCTTTTTACTTTATATTGCTCTTCAGAAGTTATTTCCACCATTTTATCTTCCAGCTCACTGATTCCTTCTTCTGTTTCAGATATTCTGTTATTGATTCCTTCTAGAGTATTTTTAATTTCAGCAATTGTGCTGTTTTTCTCTGTATGATTATTCTTTAATCCTTCTAGTTCTTTGTTAATTGATTCTTGTACTTTCTCCATTTTGTTTTCAACATTTTTGATCATCTTTACTTGATTATTCTGAATTATTTTTCAGGTAGTTTGCCTATTTCCTCATCATTTATTTGGGCTTCTGTGTTTCTGCTGCTAAGTCACTTCAGTCGTGTCTGACTCTGTGTGATCCCATAGATGGCAGCTCACTAGGCTCCCCCGTCCCTGGGATTCTCCAGGCAAGAACACTGGAGAGGGTTGCCATTTCCTTCTCCAATGAAGGAAATGTGTTTCTAGTTTTGTCCTTCATTTGTGTAGTAGTTCTCTGCCTTTTCCTTTTTTTTTTTTTTTTCATCTCATTTTGTTTGAGGTCTCCTTTTCCCTGGCTTCAAGATTGAATTCTTTCTTCCTTTTGGTTTCTTCCCTCCTAACGTTAAATTCTTTCTTCCTTTTGGTTTCTTCCCTCCTAACGTTAGTTCAGTGGTTTGTGTAAGCTTATAGAGTGAGATTTGTGCTGAATTGTTCTTGGGTTTGTTTCCTTTTCCTCTGATGGGCAAGGCTGAGGGAAGTAGTAATCCTGTCTGCTGATGCTTGGGTTTATATTTTTTGTTTTGCTTGTTCTTTAGATGTACAGGGTGCTACTGGTAGTTGGGTGATGCCAGGTCTTGCATTCAGGTGGTTTCCTTTGTATGAATTCTCACTATTTGATACTCCCTAAGGTTAGTTCTCTGGTAGTCTAGGGTCTTAGAGTCAGTGCTCCCACTCCAAAGGCTCAGGGCTTGATATCTGGTCAGGAATGAAGATTCCACAAGGGGTTTGTTATGGCATTAAGTAAGATTTTAAAAAATACCCCAAAAAGAGAAATAAAAAATGAATCCCTAACAGATGGCAGTTACAAAATCAGGCAAATAATATTTAAAATAATGGAATATACATATATACATATACACCCATAAGCAAAATCAAAACAGTCCAATTAAATAAAGTACAGTAGATTGACCCAGCAAACAAAGGAAACCAAAAATTACATCTACCAGTTAAGAGCAAAACTAAATAAAGCACAAACTGGAAAGCAAAGCTAAAGCAAGGTGCCAAGAGGGGAATAAATGAAAACAAAACTAATAAATATGTTGAGAGGAAAGGAAAGAAAGAAGAGAAAGAATAGATGCAAAGTTAAATAGAGGTAGATAAAGATTTATATACTTTAAAAATTAACTGCAAGGGGAAAATAACAATAGAAAAGCAAAGAAATAAATGTAAAAAATAATTATTATTTTAAAAATTAAAATTGAAGAGAAAAGGAAAAAAAAAAAAAGGAAGAAAGAAAACAACAACAACAAAAGGAAAGCTCAACAGAACTGCAAAAGCCCAATGTAGAAGAAGAGTTTTATACCAGCAATAAAAAAATGTGACTGAGAAAAAAAATTAAAAAGCTCAAAAGCTTAATTAGATTTCATAGTGCCAATAACTGCGAGAGTCCTTTCCCTCGCTGGTAGTCATAGTCCACCTCACTTCCTTAGGGTGTCCTCCAACACTGTGCTGGTCTCTGGATCTGCTGTGGGGGCAGTTCAGATTCTAATCTGGTACGAGTCCTGTGTGTTCTTGCCTCCAATGTCCACAGCTATCAGAACTAGTGCATTCTGTTTTGTGGGAGCTCTCAATGTCCTTTAATATATTCCATAGACAGAGTGTCTGCCTAGTTGGTCTTGTAGATTTAATCTGGAGTTTGTACAGCTGGTGGGAAGGTTTTGAGTCTTTTTCCTTAGCCACACTGCCCCTGGGTTTCAATTGTAGTTTTATTTCCACCTCTGCATGTGGGTCATCCACTGGAGTTTGCTCCTGAGGCTTCCCTGGAGGACTTGTATCTGTCCCTGTGAGGACCAGGTGTGGAGGTGGTGCAGCTACTTGGGTTGCTGGGGTTCTGGCTGCACCAGGTACTCAGGGGAATTGCTGGTTAGGGAAGCAGGAAATATAATGTTCTAGAAGGATATGTCAACCAGTTATTGGCCAATACACTCCAGGATTCTTGCCTGGAGAACAACCCCCCGACAGAAAAGTGTGGCTGGTCACAGTCCACAGGGTCGCAAAGAGTTGGACACAACCAAAGCAACACTGTGTGCATACACATAAGAATTTTTTTGCCTGTGGCAGCTGTGCCCCAATTAGGGTTAAGCATGAAGGTGGCACAGCTGCTTAGTTTGCAAGGACGCAGGAGGCACCAAGTGTGCAGGGACATGGACTGCCTCCGCTGCTGGAGTTATGGCCCCATCAGAGTCTTTTTTAGAGCCTCTTGTAGCTGGTGATCAGAAGGCCTCAGAAGTCTTTCTCTATAGTTCTGCCCATTCAGGCACTTAGAGGGCTCCCTTGCCTAGGGTCCTTCTCTGTTGTTCGACACGTCAGGCACATAGAGGGGCCCCCCTGGCTGGGATCCTACTCTGCAGATCTGTGCATCAGGCACTTAAAGTGGAACCCTAGGTGGGGTCCTACTCTATAGTTTCTTGCCTCACTCAAAGGAGCACCCTGGGTGGGATCCTACTCTGTAGTTCAGTGCATCAGGCATTTGATGGGCCAGCCTCTCTATTGTTCAGCTGCTGATGCTGGCATGTGGGGAGAGAGAGGCTATGGTGATGGCTCCACCCACTATGCATGATCCAGCAGTATAGCCTTGCTTTCCTCCACAGGCATTTTCCACCACAATCTCCTCCCTCACATCCCCTCATTCCATTTCTCCATAGTCAACAGCAGCCCTAGCCCTGGGATTGCTCTGCAATCCCTAAACTCCAGCTCCCAGCTGCTGCGCCTTCTAGGGGACCTGCATCTTTGCCTGGGGTATGTATGGCTCTGTCAAGGGCTGTCTGGTTCTCATTCCATTTAGGCTGCCACAGATCAGCTGTTTCACTCTCAGCCTTAAATATTTTTCCTCTGACCCAGACATTTGCCCTGATGTGGGGATCAGACCCCTGCTTCAGTTCCCCCACCCACTGAGGGCAAGCCCAGTCCTACTAACACTCCTGTTTTTCTCCCTAGTTTCTTCATCCTACTGAGTTTTGCATGGTCTATATATTCTTTCCCTCTGGTCAGATACTCCTGTCCACTCTCACCTGGTGTTCTGCATACACTTCCGTGTCTGAAGGTGTATTCCTGATGTACCATGGAGAGAGATGTACTCCTCGCCTACCTACTCCTCCTTCATCTTGTACTCCTTCTCTATAATAGCTTTTAAGTCATAGTTTAATCTTTGGTCATTTTATGCCAAACTCAATATATCTCTTTGCTTTTCGTTAATATACAATAGTGTTACCATAAATAATTTAAGTAACTCAGGATTTAGATACCTTATTTCTGAATTTTCTGAGTTTATTCAAAAGAATTACTCTGACAACTAAATGCATATATTCTGTCTTGTAGCCGAAGCTTTTCTTAAACACAAATATTTACTTTTTGATATATCATTATGGGGCTTCTCAAGTGGTGCTGGTGGTAAAGAACCTGCCTGTCAATGTAGGAGACAGAAATGGGTTTGATCGCTGGGTCGGGAAGATTGCCTGAAGGAGAGCATGGCAATCCACTCCAGTATTCTTGCTGGAGAATTCCATGGACTGAGGAGCCTGGCTGGCTACAGTTCATAGGGTTGCAAAGACTCAGACATGACTGAAGTGACTTAGCACATATATACAACACTATATTCATTATATTAAAAATCTGACAATTTTAGGTATGCAAAGTCTAAACCTTTGTAAAATTTACATTTTTCAAGTTTTGGTTCAGTTCAGTTCAGTCGCTCAGTCGTGTCCGACTCTTTGCAACCCCATGAATTGCAGCACGCCAGGCCTCCCTGTCCATCACCAACTCCCGGAGTTCACTCAGATTCACGTCCATGGAGTCAGTGATGTCATCCAGCCATCTCATCCTCTGTCGTCCCCTTTTCCTCCTGCCCCAAGTCCCTCCCAGCATCAGAGTCTTTTCCAATGAGTCAACTCTTCTCATGAGCTGGCCAAAGTACTGGAGTTTCAGCTTTAGCATCATTCCTTCCAAAGAACACCCAGGACCTATCTCCTTTAGAATGGACTGGTTGGATCTCCTTGCAGTTCAAGTGACTCTCAAGAGTCTTCTCCAACACTACAGTTCAAAAGCATCAATTCTTTGGTGCTCAGCTTTCTTCACAGTCCAACTCTTACATCCATACATGACCACTGGAAAACTATAGCCTTGACTAGACAGACCTTAGTCAGCAAAGTAATGTCTCTGCTTTTGAATATGTTATCTAGGTTGGTCATAACTTTCCTTCCAAGAAGTATTTTTATTTTAAGTCACTTCAGTCATGTCTGACTCTGTGCGACCCCACAGACGGCAGCCCACTAGGCTCCCCCATCCCTGGGATTCTCCAGGCAAGAACACTGGAGTGGGTTGCCATTTCCTTCTCCAATGCATGAAAGTGAAAAGTGAAAGTGAAGTTGCTCAATCGTGTCCGACTCTTAGCGACCCCATGGACTGCAGCCTACCAGGCTCCTCCATCCATGGGATTTTCCAGGCAAGAGTACTGGAGTGGGGTGCCATTGCCTTCTCCAAGCAGTAAGCGTCTTTAATTTCATGGCTGCAGTCACCACCTGCAGTGATTTTGGAGCCCCCCAAAATAAAGTCTGACTCTGTTTCCACTGTTGCCCCATCTAATTCCCATGAAGTGATGGGACCAGGTGCTGTAAGCCAATTTTTTCACTCTCCTCTTTCACTTTCATCAAGAGGCTTTTTAGGTCCTCTTCACTTTCTGCCATAAGGGTGGTGTCATCTGCATATCTGAGGTTATTGATATTTCTCCCAGCAATCTTGATTCCAGCTTGTGCTTCTTCCAGCCCACGATTTCTCATGATGTACTCTGCATAGAAGTTAAATAAGCAAGGTGACAATATATAGCCTTGACATACTCCTTTTCCTATTTGGAACTAGTCTGTTGTTCCATGTCCAGTTCTAACTGTTGCTTCCTGACCTGCATACAGATTTCTCAAGAGGCAGGTTAGGTGGTCTGGTATTCCCATCTCTTGAAGAATTTTCCACAGTTTATTGCAATGCACACAGTCAAAGGCTTTGGCATAGTCAATAAAGCAGAAATATATGTTTTTTCTGGAACTTTCTTGCTTTTTCAATGATCCAGCAGATGTTGGCAACCTGACCTCTGGTTCCTCTGCCTTTTCTAAAACCAGGTGGAACATCTGGAAGTTCATGGTTCACGTATTGCTGAAGCCTGGCTTGGAGAATTTTGAGCATTACTTTACTAAGTGCTAATAAAAACTATTTATTTGGAGTTTTATGACCTCTGGCTCTCATAGTTAAACTAACATGCTTTAAAATATCTTTACTTAACAATTCAGATGAGATTATATTATGAAATCCTGCTCAAGTTTTTCTGGATCATGATAATATAAAATGCTAATAGGTAGACACACACACACACACACACACACACACATATGTATATGACCACAACATCATGTTCTATATGTTATAAAATAAAAGTTATTCATGCAGTGTCATGCTTTGATTGTTAAACTTCCTTGCCTTTTAAGATAAGGGAAATATTTGCTTCTACTATGTTCTATATATTTTACCAAAGATAATAATTCATCTGCAGACTCAGATTGACCATATTGCCTAAATTAATGGGAGTATCAACTGTGATATTCAAAATGGTAATAGAATTGGGCTTTAGAAGGATCTGATGCCTGTAGAGCAGAAAACATAAGTTCTGCAGTGTACATAAATTGCTATCTACCTTCTTCTGCTTTTCAATTTTATTTTCTACCCAGGTTCTTTGCTTCTGAATCTCATTCCAGCTCTACCGTGGTAAAAGATTCTTGCTCTAAACTTTGCCAGATATACTGAGATCCTATCTCTCATTCTCAGTTCCTGCCAATTATTTCCCCACAATTTGGATGTATTTCCCTCATATACAATATCAGTGTCAAAATGACACCATGAAATTCAGGTATCTACCTTTCACACTTAATGCAATTTTCAGATGTAAACCATGATTCTTCATGGAGGGAAGCCACAACAGCTGTGTAAGTGCCCTCTATGTTGATGCAGATTCACCAGGATTTCTTCCCATCCATAGAGAAAATATTCATTCCATGTGTATAGTATTTTATAAAGAAAGTTTATTTCTACAAACTCTCTATAATGGTTGAGAAATTTTGATTTACAAGCTATAAATGCTTTCATTTCCTCACTATGCTTAATAAAATATAAGTTCTGTTTAAGTTCTAACTTATAATGACAGAAAGTGAAGAGGAGATAAAGAACCTCTTGATGAAGGTGGAAGAAGAGAGTGAAAATTCTGGCTTAAAAAAAAACATTCAAGAAACTAGGATCATGGCATCTGGTCCTATAACTTCATTATGAACAGATGGGGGTAAGTGGAAATGGTGCAGATTTTATTTTCTTGGGCTCCCAAATCACTGAAGACAGTGACTTCAGTCATGAAATTAAATGACGCTTGCTCTTTGAGTATAAAGCTATGAAAAACCTAGACAGTGTGTTAAAAACTGAAGACATCACTTTGCTGATAATGGCCCATATAGTCAAACCTATGGTTGTCCCAGTAGTCATGTATGAATGTGAGATTTGGAACATGAAGAAGGCTGAGCACTGAAGAATGAAAGCTTTCTAACTCTAGTGCTGGAGAAGACTCTTGAGAGTCTCTTGGACAGCAAAGAGATAAAACCAGTCAAACCTAAAGGAAATCGACCCTGAGTATTCATTGGAATGATTGATGCTGAAGCTGCAACTCCAATACTTTGGCCACTTGATGTAAAGAGTTTACTCTTTGGAAAAGATTGAGGGCAGGAGGGGTAGGGAGTGATAGAGGATGAGATGGCTGATTGACATCAGTGACTCAGTGGACATGTGTTTGAGAAAAGTCCAGGAGATAAGGAAGGACAGTGAGGCCTGGTGTGCCCACAGTTCATGGGGTTGCAGGGAGTCAGACATGACTGCTCAACTGAAAAACAGCATCACTTCACACCATTCAGAACGGCTATCATCAGAAAATCTACAAGCAATAAATGCTGGAGAGAGAATGAAGAAAACGGAGCCCTCTTGCACTGTTGGTTGGAATGTAAATTGATATGGACACTATGGAAAGCAATACACATGTTCCTTAAAATACTAAAAATAGAACTCCCATAAGATCAGCAATTCTGCATTGGTCATATATTCTAAGAAAACCATATGTGAAAAAGATATATGCACCTCAAATGTCATTGCAGCACCATTTTCTAATACAACAGCCAGAACATAGAAGCAACCTAAATCCCCATCAGCAGATGAATGAAAGAAAGTGTGGTACATATATATAATGGAATATTACTCAACCACAAAAAGACATGTAACTAGATCATTTGTAGAAAGGTGGATTGACCTGGAGTATGTCATTCAGAGTGAGGTAATACAGAGAAAAAATAAATATCATATATTAATGCATACATGTGGAATCTAAAAAAAAATGGTACAGATTAATCTATTTGCAAGCCAGGGGTAGAGATGCAGACATAGAGAACAGACATGTGGACTTGGGAGGGGGATGAATTGGGAGATTGGGTTTGACTTATGTACCCTAACATGTAAAACAGATAAATAGTGGAAACCTGTTGTATAGTGTCAGAGGGTCAGCTTGGTTCTCTGCAGTGACTTAGATGGTGGGGTGGGGGTTCACAAAGAGGTCCAAGAGGGAGGGTACATATGTATACATATAGCTGATTCACTTTATTGTACAACAGAAACTAACACACCAATATAAAACAACTATACACCAATAAAATTTTTGGAAAAGAAATAAAACTATCACTGTTTATGGAAAACATGATACTATATATAGAAAATCCTAAAGATGCTATGCAAAGCTACTAGATCTTAGAAATGAATCTGTTAAATAAACAAGATACAGAATTAACACAGAAATTTGTTGCATTTCTATATACCAGCAATGAATGATCAGAAAGAAATTAAAGAAAAAATCCCATTATCACTTCATCAAAAAGAATAAAATATCTAGGAATAATCCTGACAAGGAAGCAAAAGACCTGTGCTCTGAACAGGATAAGACACTGAGGAAATAAATCAAAGATGACACAATCAGATGGAAAGAATTGGAAGAATCAATATTATCAAAATTACTATAGTACTCAAGGCAGTCTACAGATTCAATGCAATCCTTATCAAATTACCAAGCATATTTTTCATAAACTAGAACTATTTAAAAAAATTATGCATACAGAAAAGTTCCTGAATGGTCAAAGCAATTTTGAGAAAGAAAAACAGAGGTGGAGGAATAAGATGACTCCCTGACTTCAGGCTTTACTACAAAGCTACAGAATCAAGACAGTGTGGTACTGAGGCATAGATCAATGAAGAGGATAAAAAGTCCAGAAATAAACCAACAGACCTATTGTTAATTAATCTATGAAAAAGGAGCAAGACTACAATGGAGAACAGACTGGCTATTCAATAAGTGGCACTGGGAAAACTGGATAAATACATGTGAAGGAATGAAAGTAGAACATTATTTGACATCATACAAAAAAAAAACAAACAAACTCAAAATGGATTAAAGACCAATGTAAAACTGAACACCAAAACATTCTCTGAATAAATTACAATGATATCTTTTTTTGATCTATTTCCTAGAGTAATGGAAATGAAAACAAAACTAACAAATGGGATCAAATTAAACTCAAAAGCTGTTGCACAGCAAAGCAGAACATAAGCAAAATGGGAAGGCCTCCTTTAGAGTGGGAGGAAATATATGCAAATGAAGAAACAAGGAATTAATCTCCAAAATATTGCAGCAGCACAGATAAACCTGGAGATGATCATACTAAGTGAATAAGGAATGCAGAGAAAGACAACTATCACATTGCTTATATGTGCAATCTAAAAAAAAAAGAAAAGAACTTATTTACCAAGCAAAAACAGACTAACACACAATAAAACAAACTACGGTTACGAAAGAGGTAAGGTGGGGGGAGCAATGAATTGGGAGTTGGGATTAGCAGATACAGGCTACTATATTTTAAATAGATGAAGCAACAAGGACTTACTATATGGCACAGGAAATTCTGTTTAATATTCTGTAGCAAGTAAAGGCAAAAAGAATTTTAAAAAGAACAAATAAATATACATATATATATAACTGAATTATACATATATATAAATATACATATATATATATTCATATATATATAACTGAATCACTTTGCTGTACACCTGAAACTAACACATTGCTAATCAACTATAATCCAATATAAAATTAAAAATAAATCTCCCTGCCTTAACATCTCTTAAAGTATGCATATTTCTGGCATGGAAGAGTGATGATCTCTTCCATACCTACAATATCTAGCAGAGTTATTAGTAAAAGAAACACTACAGAGACCTTTCTGTTCAAATGAGCATTTAAATAAAACAAACAAAAAAGTTCAAAAACTTTAGCCTTAATAGAATATGCAATTACATAATGCTGGATTTTCTATCATTACTTAGAAATTATTATGGATTTGTGTTTAAGCCTGAGTATATATTTCCTAACTCAGTGTATTTTTTTTTTCCCACCAAAGTAGTTGCTTTTCATTTTAATCTATAATACAAAGTACACACTTCAAAGTTCAGCCCAGCCACTATAAATTGATTGGGATTGTTAAAGAGAGATCTTTGGATTGTGTTTCATGCATTTGGTTTAAGCCCAGATTTAATTTGAGCAAGAGTTAACCATGAAGACTGTGAAAGGCTTTTGCATCCTTTTTATCCTGCAGCTATGTCTCCTTGACTCTGGGAGGACGGGCAAAGTTCTTGTATGGCCTGTGGATTTTAGTCACTGGATTAATTTACAAGTTATTCTAGAAGAGCTTCACCTTCGTGGGCATGAGATAACTGTCCTGGTACCTTCACAAAGTCTTCTGATTGAGGATACTAAGGTTCCCTATAATATAGAGATCCTCCAGCTTTCAGTAACTAAAGAAACTTTCATGGAAGAGCTCAGTACCATGCTCTATGAAGCTACGTTTGCACTGACAAAACTCTCATGGTGGGAAATGCAAATCAAACTGGCAAACATAGGCAGAAGATTTTTATTAACAAGCAAAAGAGTGTGTGACAGTGCTGTCACTAACAAGGAGTTACTCAGACGGCTTCAGGCAGCCAAGTTCGATGTCTGTATTGCTGACCCTTTAAGTTTTTGTGGGGAATTGGTGGCTGAACTCCTGAATATTCCATTTATATACACTTTTCGATTTTTCTATGGAAATGTCATTGAAAGACTGTGTGCTGGGCTTCCTATGCCTTCTTCATATGTTCCTGGTGTCACATCAAGACTGACAGACAAGATGACTTTTACACAGAGGCTGGAGAACTGGTTACTGTATGCAGTGAGTGACATGATATATTCATATTATATATTTCCAGAATGGGATGAGTATTACAGCAAGGTTTTAGGTAAGAGAAATATGTATATAATAAGTATTCTTATAGCCTATAAAAATGTAAATATTTATCTGACCGTATGAAAACTTACAAAAAGTATTTTAGATGAAGAAGATCCAAGCACCTGTGGCTACACTGTTTTGAATTTAAGAAATAATAACATTCTTTCTTTGGTTTTGTGTTATTTGATTGAATACAGATAACATTCCCTTCTCCAGGGGATCTTTCCAGCCCAGAGATTGAACCCAGGTTTCCTGCATTGCAGGCTGATTCTTTAGCATCTGAGCTACCAGAGGAACCCCAATGATATATCTGAGAAGGAATATTCTCTATATTTATGTATGATTTCTTGGAGTGTCTGGAAAACCCAAATCTGACAGTGTGCTTAATTTTCATAAACTTGGACTACTTTTTTGAATTTTGCTTCTCATCTTTCGCAGCCTGTTTTCTTTCTGATTAACTTGCTCTTCCTAAAACTTTATATTTATGTCCTGTGAAAGAAAGGTTAATTGGTGGCCAGGTTTGCAATGTGTTGAACATGAAACTAGAAAATGAATAATGTGATTTGGTTTCATCTGCTCTTATCTTCTAAAGTGTAAAAAAAACAAAGATTTTTTTCTAAAGGACCATGTTTCCAGATTTTTTAAATCACCTCAGTGTTTTGTTTCTGTTGTTCTATTTAAAATTGCATTAGAGGTAAAGTAGTGACTTTTGACCCTGAGCACAAAGTTTTTCTCTACTCTGATTTGATCATACCAATATTCTGGATAACGTGGAGATCCTCCAGCTTTCAGTAACTAAAGAAACTTTTGTGGAAGAGCTCATGAAAGTCCATTTACCCCTTCTTTCATTTCTTTTGAATAATTTATTTTTTATTATTTTTTTGTGATTATGTTAAATAAATTTTGCATAAGAGGTAAATTACTTTTGAGAAAGAAGTACCTTTTTTACATCACTTAGTTTTTTTAAGTGTTACTAGCATGTAACATTTGGAGAAGGAAATGGCAACCCACTCCAGTGTTCCTGCCTGGAGAATCCCAGGGACGGGGGAGCCTGGTGGGCTGCCGTCTCTGGGGTCGCACAGAGTCGGACACGACTGAAGCAACTTAGCAGTAGCAGCAGCAGCAGCATGTAACATTGTGTTAGTTTCAGTTGGTGACAAAAGATTAATCAAGAGTCAACTTAAGAAGGAAATGGAAAATTTTATTTGAGCCAATCTGAGGATTGTAACCCTGGAGAAAGTCTGTTAGGAAGATCTGAGTAATGTTCTGCACATTAGGAGTCAAAGCACTGTTATATAAATTTTTGAGGGAAAGGGTTATACATGAAAGAGTCATCCATTAAAGCAATATATTGCGAGTTTATGTAGTCCTAAAAAGTGAGTAGTGGGTCATTGTGACCCCTTAAGGGATTAAGAAAGGAATGTTAACTCCTAACGAGCTACCTTGCAGGGGCCAGGAGGAAATTGCTTTTTTGTAGAGTAAATTTTCTTATGTCTTCTGTGGGGATCTAGTTAATACATAATACAGAAGAACATTGCACACTAAAACGAGGAGTGCTGGGCACTGACTCAAGTGGCAGAGAAATTTTTATGCAAAATATTTCTTGCCCTGCCTTAAAATAATTTTGTTTCATCACATGTATACAGCATAATGATAAGATATTTATACATATTGTGAAACAATCACTGTGGATAATATCAATCACTACACATAGTTACAAATGGGTTTTTATCTGAGAACTCATAAGATCTACTTTCTTAGGACAATACAGTATTAGTAACTATAGTCACCATGCTGTAAATTACTGGCTTACTTACTTTAGAACTGGAAATTTGTACCATTTGACCACCTTCAACTACCTGTTGTGACCATGCTACAACCTTAGCATCTGGCAACCACCAATTTTTTCAGTGTCTATAGTTTGTTTTAGTTTTCTCTTAGATTCCACATATAAGTGATATATTTCCCTGTCTTACTTCCCTTAACATAATATCCTCAAGATTCATCCATGTTGAGGCAAATGGCAAGTTTTCCTTGTTTCTCATGACTTAATAATGTTCCACTCTATCTGTAATTATATTTTCTTTATCATTCATGTATTTATAAACACTTAGATTGTTTCCATGATTTTAGCTATTGTGAATACTGCAGCAATGAGCTTAAGGGTACAATGATCTGTTTTTTTTTTTTTTTTTTCTATTTTCATACCCATAAGTGGAATTTCTGGATCATATGGTAAAATCAAATAAAATCAAGTTATTTTTAAATTTTGAGGAACCTCCATAACATTTTCCTTATTGGCTGTACCGATTTACATTTGCACTAACTGTAAACTTGTTCGTCTCTTTTCACTACCTCCTCACCAGCATTTGTCTCTTATCATTTTGATGATAGCCCTCATAACAGGTATGAGGTGTTAATTCTTTGTAGTTTTGCTTTGAATTTTCTTGGTCACTAGTAATGTTGAGCACCATTTCAGATTCTTATTGACTAACTGAATGTTTATTCAGTTCCTCAGCTAACTTTTTAAAATTTAATTAATTGTTTATGTGCTATTGAACTGTGTGAATTCCTTCTATATTTTAGGTGGCAGCACCTACACAGGCATATGGTTTGCAAATATTTTCTCTATTTTCATAGGCTGCCTTCTAATTTTGTTGATCATTTCTTTTTCTGTGCAGTATGCAGAACGTTCTAATTGGAAGTAGTTCTACTTGTTCATTTTTAATTTTTAATTTAATTTTGTTACTTATACTTTAGGTGTCACATTTTAAATTCACTGCCATGATGAGTGTCAAGAATTATTTCCCATTGGTTTTCCTTGAGGAATTTTATGGTTTTAGGTCTTATATTTAAGTCTTTAATCCATTTTAATATAATTTTATAGTGGAGTAAGATCAGGGTCTAGTTTTATTCCTTTGTATGTGAATATCCATTTTTTTCAGCAAGAATTAGTTAAAAGATTATCTTCCTTCATTGAATATTTTTGGCTCCATTGTGAAATATTAGTTGAATATATATGCATGAGTTTATTTTTGGGCTTTTAATTCTGCTCCAATGGACTGACTGTTTTTAGCTGTATTATTCTGATTACTATAGCTTTATAATAACCCTTAAAATCAGAGTGTGTGATGCCTCCAGCTTTGTTTTTCTTTCTCAAGATTGACTTTTCTATTTGGAACTTTTTCATTTTCATAAGAATTTTTAAAATTATTTTCCGTGTTACTAATTTTAATAGATGTATCTCTAATATCCTATCATTACTAAAAGTTGTGTTTATTCCCCAAAACTTAAAAAAAAATTATAGTTGTGATCCCTTATTTTATATAGCCACTTCCTTTTTCCTTTTTTTGAGTATCTATTTAAATATTTCTTCTGAGAAATTATTCAACAACGCAGAAGCAACATGATTGCTTCTAATGAACTATGCCACCTGGCAATATATAATATGTCCAAAAAAACATATTACCTAATTGGTGTCAACATGTTGTACTGAAACTTCTCTGCATTTTGTGACAGAAACAGGTGCTTATATCTCTAGACTTGGCCCTATAAAATATGGGCAGAAACCATCACAAATTCATGTTCAGAGTTCAAGCTACAAGAGGCAACACTGAGCAAAGATAATTTAAAATCTCATCAAGCTGACATTTTCTGAGTCATGGATTTATCCTTGATTGATCTACAACTGAACTGAACTGGTTTACTTCTGGTCCCAGCAGTCTGACACTCAGTTTAGGGACATCTTTTCTAGTGATAGGGTATTACTCTGTCAGTGATTCTTCCATAGTTCTTATCAACTTAGAATATTCTTTGGTGGAATATATCAATAATCTGAGAAGAAGAATTAAATACTTGGTAAATACAAGAAAGGCATATTTCTTATATATATTAAAAAGCTACAAGATATAGATGCAATTTGGCTATTCAGAATTTAAAATCATCATTATACAATGCATTCCAAGTATGTTTTTCAACTTTTAAAAGTGTAACTCATAATTTATAAAATTTTTCATTAAAACATGTCATATATATGTTCAAATAATTGATGACTAAACAAGAAAGATAGCATTAATTTCAAAAAATTGAGAAACTATTTATAAATCTCTAGGTTAGACACAAAAATGGTCCAAAAAAATCCTATAGGGCAATAAAATCATAATTTTGGAAATGATATTTTCTACCAGACAGAAATATGCCAGTTAACAATTAATTTCAATGTATTTTAACTCAAAAGTTAGAGAAAATTAAAAAACAAACCACCACCTAATGTGTGCACACATTTTTATAAAGATATGTGTTGAGTATGAAACTGGATATTGTAATCACCAGAGTCAAGCCCCTCATTTACTGAGAACTGCCTTGATCTCTTATGCAGATAGACCTTCCTGGGAGTTCAAAATCTCTTATATTAAAATCCTTAGCACACTTAGAACATCAAGGAGAATATTAAAAAAGTCTTGTAGTGAGAAACCAGATAGCTATGGTTTCCTCCTATTGGTGACACAGAGCACATATTTCAAAAGGACACCGACATTCTGGGTAAGGTTTGGTATACCTCAGTAGATATATAGAATTCAGAGATGAAACTCTGCTTGAAACTAAGGAAGATGATTCAATTCAGGGTCACTAATTTGAGTTCTTATTCTGTAAATATTCACTTGGCTTCCAATTCAGTTCAAAGGAACCCTTTTGTACTGTTTGTTAACTAAATATGTCAAAATAGCAAATATTTCACCACCAGATTACTGTGCAATGCAATATCTTTACCAAAGAGAATGAAATCTTGTAAAATAAGAACTTTCCTTTACTATAGCAAATGAAACAATCACTTTAAGAATTGTACTAAAAGTATTCAGGATGTAATTTATTGTGACAGCACACTTGAAAACAGTAGGAAAAAGAAGGATAAAACACAAGTTGATTTTCAACATAGAGACTTTTTGGGCAATGAGGATGAGATAAATTGGAATTTCAGAAGGTGTGACTCTACCATAGAAGGCTGAGGATCATTGCCTAAGTTTCTTGTACTTACTACAAGCACATGAGTGGGTTTCAGGGTTAGCTCAAGATGAAAGACTCCATTGCCAGAGCGAAAGCAATAGGCTTTTGGTTTTGCTCCATACTTATATCTGTGTTTACTTATTCATATTCTGACTATTATGTCTTCTTCAGGGTAAAAGGCCAATTGATACATAAGCTGGGTTGCAAAGGCTCAGTATTGGTCTTCAATAATTTACTTAGAAAATTAGGTGGAGAAATATCTTTTATTTACCATATCAGATTGTTTTCCCTCTATTATCCTTCATTTTTATTCAGGAAAACCAATCACACTATGTGAGATTATGGGGAAAGCTGACATGTGGTTGTTTCGAAGTTACTGGGATTTTGAATTTCCTCAGCCTTATTTACCTAATACTGAATTTGTTGGAGGACTGCACTGCAAGCCTGCAAAGCCCCTACCTAAGGTAATTAAACATGCTTATTATTTTCCTATAGGAGGGTTTATCTCTTAAATGATTTCTAATTATTATTAAGATTTGATTTGCAAACTGAGAATACAGAACAAAATTTAATGGTCATCATTTTCTTAGACTATACACTACAGTCAGAAGGTGAATACCATTATTTTGGATTATCTATTATTATCTGATTGAAGTAGGCCTCAATATTTTCTTTTCTTGTTCAAAGTCCATTCACTATTCATGAAAATCTATTTTATATAAATTTTACAATATTTTCTAGTATCTCAAGAATACCATGCTATAATTGAAAATAAAGATGATTATACTTTAAGTCAAATCTTCTATAAATGTAACGGGTAATTTTATGTATTAACTTCCCTGGCTAGGTACTCTGCTCTTTAGACATTTTTCTGGAAGTTACTGAGAGGATATTTTCAGATGACATTAACTTTTAAATATGTGAACCTTGAGTAAACAAATTACTCTTTGTTATATGGATAAGCCTCATCTTATTAGTTGAAGATGTGAATAGAACAAAAGACTGAATTCTGCCCGTAGGTAACCTTCAGATTTGAATTACAGCAGTGGCTTTTCTCTTGAGTCTCCAGCATAATGGGCTGTTGTGCAGCCCATTAAACTTGCCAGCCTCTGTAACCATGTGAGAAATCCCTGAAAATAAATATCTTACCTGGCTTTCCATTTTAAGTCTCACGTATTTTTTCTTGTCTTATTTAGTTAACTTAATTTTGCTAGTGTTTAAATACAGGACGAAAAGATTTCTTTTTATTTCAATACGATTGAGTTAAACAGTCGGATTCCCCTGGTCCTCACCAGTTCTAAGTCGGCTGCTAGGCGCCGGCCGAGGCGAGGCGCCGGGCGGAACGGCGCATCCGGCGAGGGGGGACCGACGCGCCCGCCGCCGCGGGCCGCGAGGGGCGGCGGGGGCGGCGGGGGCGGCGGGGGCGCTTTTGCTGATGCGCCGTTCCGCCCGGCGCCTCGCCTCGGCCGGCGCCTAGCAGC